>NW_020527851.1:300000-430000 GCF_003368295.1 Carassius auratus
TGTTAAAAAGGCATGTCTCATATTTTCTTATAAAAATGTAAAAATATAGTTAACAATTTTGAACAATCCAGTATATTTGAAGAGTTTTGTTCCAAAACACAATAAATGCAATTGTATTATTATTATTATTATTATTTTATTGAGTTTCCACTCAAGCCAGTATTGTATCTGGTCGGTATTGAAAAGTCAATTTAAAATTTTATGCAAAATGCAATATTCACAGAGTTATTGTCATGTTTTTACCTTTTTTCCAAAACACAACAAAGGCCAGTCTCCCTTTTTTGCAGAATGTGATATATCTGCTCAAACATTCACAGCGCACCATTCCACGCACTCTAGACAGTAATGGCGACACTATAAATACACCCGGCATCTTAGTTTTCCTCTTTTACTTTGTACTTTGTGATCAACAAACAAGGGCTGCACCATAAATCGCATGTGATTGTAATGCACAACTTGTCAATAAAGCCGGTTCTGTGATTAATAGTACCAGTAAATCCCCATCACATGCTTTCAGATGGAAATTATTCCGATGCATTTAATACACAGAGCTGTAGATCAGTGACAAGCTGCGCAATATCGCGTTCATTAGATGAATCACATTTGATTATGATCGCGATATTGCCTAGCTTGTCAGTGTTAGTGTTTTTTTTCCATATACCATTTATACCAGTACCATTTATGATTTTGTTAATACAGCACGTAACACTAGTCAACTAAATGAATGTAACATGACAAAGATGAATGCACTTTTGGAAGTTGAATGTGAGGGAAATGTCATTTTTAATTTTGGTGGTCTAATGTGATGTTGTTCATTTTCTTGTTCATGATGAAATTGTATTTTATTGCTGTAATTAATTTAGAACATTAACAAGATGAACTGTTGAATTCATGTTCGAAGGGATGACTGATGAATGTATTTTTAGTACAGTGCCTGTATATAAGATTAGTATTGATTAATTCAGAGGCTGTCATATACGGATCATCTTACTATGTTTTTCATCAGTTTCAACATGAAAAATAACTTTCATATTGCTTCAATGGCTTTATTGCAATTTGAGGGGGGAAAAAAGAGTATCATGGATTTATTGCATTTTCAGGAAGAAAAAAAATTATAATAAAATTTATAATAAATCTTTGGAAATCAAAACCTGGATTTAAATTTTTAATGTTATTATAACCTAAATGTGCTTTGTGAATGTTTGAAACAGGCATCAAAATTAATTTATTGCGTTTTGGAACCAAACTCTTCATTTAGTCTCATAGTCATTTTGAGTTTGGTGAAAGAATGAGTATTGCTTCTCTATAATGAGCTGCTGAAAGGGCAAGCTGTTAGTCTTCACAGACAGGCTAAGATTCCAACTAATGCATATGCTTCATTACAGCATGAAGATGGATCTCAGTGGCTTTGGAATTTGTGTGATCATCTGTTTCTGAGATCTGCTGTCAACAGACAATACACTGGAAGAACATCAAAACATTGGACAAGCCTCTATCAGGAACTAGGATTCTTTCACACTACCTGGCATTCTTCAATGTGTGTTTTGGCAGCTGTCCAGACGAATGAAGGTGCATCACAGAAAGGATTCTGGTGGAAGAAGTGTGCAGTGTAGAAAGAACATGGCATTTGGATTCTGGCCCATGTCTTAATTCTGCATTGATTGTTCTTAAGTATTTACCCATATTTTGAATTACACAGTGTATCATTTTTTTTTATACAGTTTTGTGATGTTCTAGCATAAGATTAATTTATTTTGAGTTTATTTGATTTTTGTTTGATGTTGTCAAAATATCAAAACCCAGCGATTCAAATTAGAAAACATTTGAGAATGTAGTTGCCCAATGTAAAAATTAGATACACAGTACACTTTTTTTTTTCTTGTATGTGTTATCTACACTTTCCAGATGCTCATTTAGAGTGTGTGCTATTATCCACAGTTCACCTTGGCCATCTTCAATATCTGTATACTGCACTACAGTGTCTGCCTGTCAGGATGGCTGTTCACCGGATGGTCCAGGGAGAGTTGATGTGGAAACCATTGGATGTGTAACCCTCGGAGCACACATGTACACCATCCTTCTTCTAGGCGATAAAAAACAAGCACTGAGCTCCCCCAGCACCAGCTATATTCTCCTCCTCTGTTGCTGAGTGCTTTCCACACTCATGTAAGTCCTGTTCGCTTTTACAAGAAGCAGTGTTTGAGATTTTCAGTACAGTATCTGCTTGCTGCCCCTTGTCCTGTTTCTGCTGTCTCAGGAATTGTCAATCAATTTCATGTTTTAAAATAAATTAATACTTTTATTCAGCAAGGACGCAATATGTTGATCAAAAGTGACTGCAAAGATGTACACTCACCTAAAGGATTATTAGGAACACCTGTTCAATTTCTCATTAATGCAATTATCTAATCAACCAATCACATGGCAGTTGCTTCAATGTATTTATGGGTGTGGTCCTGGTCAAGACAATCTCCTGAACTCCAAACTGAATGTCAAAATGGGAAAGAAAGGGGATTTAAGCAATTTTGCGTGTGGCATGATTGTTGGTGCCAGACGGGCCGGTCTGAGTATTTCACAATCTGCTCAGTTACTAGGATTTTCACGCACAACCATTTCTAGGGTTTACAAAGAATGGTGTGAAAAGGGAAAAACATCTAGTTTGCGGCAGTCCTGTGTGCCTTGTTGATGCTAGCGGTCAGAGGAGAATGGGCCGACTGATTCAAGCTGAGAGAAGAGCAGGTTTGACTGAAATAGCCACTTGTTACAACCGAGGTATGCAGCAAAGCATTTGTGAAGCCACAACACGCAAAACCTTGAGGCAGATGGGCTACAAAAGCCGAAGACCCCACCGTGTACCACTCATCTCCACTACAAATAGGAAAAAGAGGCTGCAATTTGCACGAGCTCCCCAAAATTGGACAGTTGAAGACTGTTGAAGAAAGTCTCGATTTCTGTTGAGACATTCACATTGTAGAGTCAGAATTTGGCGTAAACAGAATGAGAACATGGATCCATCATGCCTTGTTACCACTGTTCAGGCTGCTGCTGGTGGTGTAATGGTGTGGGGGATGTTTTCTTGGCACACTTTAGGTCACTTAGTGGCAATTGGGCATTGTTTAAATGCCACGGCCTACTTGAGCATTGTTTCTGATCATCCTCCGATGGCTACTTCCAGCAGGATAATGCACCATGTCACTAAGCTTGAATCATTTCAAATTGGTTTCTTGAACATGACAATGAGTTCACTGTACTAAAATGGCCCCCACAGTCACCAGATCTCAACCCAATAGCGCATCTTTGGGATGTGGTGGAACGGGAGCTTCGTGCCCTGGATGTGCATCCCACAAATCGCCATCAACTGCAAGATGCTATCCTATCAATATGGGCCAACATTTCTAAAGAATGCTTTCAGCACCTTGTTGAATCAATGCCATGTAGAATTAAGGCAGTTCTGCAGGCGAAAGGGGGTCAAACACAGTATTAGTATGTTGTTCCTAAAAATCCTTTAGGTGAGTGGACACTCTTACAAGATATTTCTGTTTCATGTGCTGTTCTTTTGAAATTTCTATCATCAAATAATCCTGGAAAAAAAATTTCCTTAAAAATTTGACTCAACACAAGAAAAAGGAAATAAAAAGTGTTTCTTTAGCACCATATCATTATACTAGAATAATTTCTGGAGGATCATGTGACATTTCACACGGGGCTTTGCCGAATAAACTACACTGTAAAATATATTCAAACAGAAAACAGTTACTTTAAATTGTAATAATACTGAATTATAGTAAAGTTTTTACTGTACTGTATAAATGCAGCCTTGGAAAGCAGAGGAGACTTACTGATCTCAAACTTTTAAATGGTATTGAAGAAATTAGCTCTACTGGAAGCCAAATGATCCAAAAGTAAACCAATATCCACACAAATCACTGGACAACAGCAGGCAGATCTTCTGAGTCTGTGTATATCACTTATTTTCTGCTAAACATTTTAGTGGGGTTTACATAGTACAGTTTGTTATGATTTAAGTTAATGTAAACAGATGGGACAAAACTTATGTGTCTCAAAATTATGGATCTGTGCATTAGGCCTTGCAGTGTTAAAGGGGTCATCCGATGCCCACAAGTTGATATGATTCTTTAGGGTCTTCATGAAAAATCTGTAACATAGTTTAGCTAAAATTTCTCAATGGTAATGTAAAAAAAAACCTTTTTGTACCCTGTCAAAAACAGCTCTTTTCAGAGCAAGCAGTTTTGTACCATTTTCCTGTAAATGTTAATGAGATCTGCTGACCCTGTCCCTCTTTTCCGGGCCTCTAAAGGACTGTTTACTTTACTCCATCGTGAAACTTGCTCAGTAGCACATTATAAGGAAAGGCAATTTCCATAGATTAATTAAAAAAACTTATACTCACTTATTCTGTTGATGATTAAGCTGTATCACGAATGATTCGTGTGAACATAAACGCATTTATGTAGGTCTGGGCACATTCTCTTCTGTACATAATTAATCCACTGCATTTTCAGCAGCTCAGATGTCAGGAGTAAATGTTGACTGCTATGTTCATTATATCCAAAAAGAGAACACCTCAATTGCTTAGGAGGCATTCTTGTCTACAAGACTACAAGACGGTGAAACAATGGCGGACTGATGACTGCTCACTCGGGGCGGGTCTAAGGTAAGACGCCAAGTCTGTGCTGAAACGCCACTGTTGATCAAAGTATATTGGAGAGGCCTGTCTTTGTGAGGCTCATTTGAATGATTTAGGGGAAGCGTGTACATATGGAGTCCCCTAGGCTACATGTGCAGCACTCGTGCTTATGACTGTGACAGATGGGGGACCAGGCCTGTGTAATCAGGACGCAACAGAAACAACAACAACACCACGTTTTGCCTCCTGTTTCTCTCAGCTCCTATTAAATGTTACTCCCTTGTGTTTAATTTGTGTTTAACTGCACATCTTTTCCGTTGTGTGGTAAACTGTGAATAACATACACAAACGCAACTGCTGATGTAAGACACCTCACATTTTAATCAGATGCACAGAATTGTTTCATTCCCGGATGCAAGGGCATGAATTAAATATTCATCAGTTTTCACATCCACAGTCCTCCATGCTGGTTCACAGCGAAACCTGAAGCAATTCAAATTTATGTCTGCATCTCACCAGAGCCCAGCAGACACTGAGAGGCTCTCTCATTGAAGGGTGTGTGACATGTACAAAATAATGCTCTTCTGGTCAGAGATGTTTTATGTCTAAACATAGCTCAGGTCAAGATGTGTCTCTCATGCAAACACGTGCAGACAGCTGCTTAGTTGTACATAACTTTGCCCTTGGGAAGAACGTGCACGCAATGTGAGATGTATGTTTCTATAAATATGGAAAGGAGCTAAAAAGCTTTGTGTCACTCATGACTCCACAATCAGTTATCTTAAGAAATCTTAAAGAAACAGGACATAATTCTTGGATTCAGAAACACGCACCATGATCAGTGTAGTGAACTCATCCAAACTGGCATTTCACAAATGATAGATGCTCATATCAAATATCTCATTGAAGCTGGAGAGGATGCAGAAAATAATTACTCCTCAGAGGCAAGCTGGCACAATGCTGAGTGCATTCCAGTTTAAGGTGACGGGCGTGATAGTTCATGTATTCGGCACATCTGAGCTGACATCAGTAATGATGGAGTGAAAGCATCATTGTAAAGGTGGCTTGGGGCTCAGCTTATGAGGAATCTCAGAACATTTCAGTTTTATGAAGACAAAACTCTGCTTGCCAAGTCAATGTAACATGATTGTTCACAAATGATGCCCCCTTAAATCATGGAAATATGTTGACTAATGTCTTTTAACTTTGCAGTTGTTTGACTTTACAACTGGTCTGACATCATATTAATGTTTAACCACTAAAGAGACATCAGAGCCAGCGGCACACATCAGAAGCTCTAGCCGAGCTGAGGCTGCTTCTCGTCGGATAGATGATCACTGAGCTCCCGCTGATCGAGTGGAGCTCACCGTCTACGAGATCAGCGAAACACATTTTTAAATAGGCGCTGTCTTTATAAATAAACAGATTTGAGTTTTAAACAACTACATTCTCGCCTGAAATACTTTTAAAATTACATTTCATGACACAATAACAGTAATATTTTGAAAATGTTGATCCGAATAAATGGTGGTTGAACTCAACCAATGCTGGGTGAACTCAACCAATCAGGATGTTTAGCGCCAAAGTCCCGCCCCCGAAAGTTCCGGAACTTTGAAAAAGTACCACCTCGCCAGCAGGGACTTTCTGAGGGGCATTTTTTTACCAGGAACTTTATTTAGTTCCTGGTTCCTGCGGTGGAAACACACCGAGTACCAGGCCAAAGTCCCTAGTTCCTGGGTAGAGTTCCTGCAGTGGAAACGCGGCTTATGTTTCTTAATGCAAACTACCCTAGAAAACTGCAGTCTCCCTTGAGATATTAAGAGATCAAATATTGGTTTGATTAACTAGTTTTAGCAGGGTTAGCAGTGGGGCTCTTCACTGTGGAAAAGCTCCTCTGTGCTTTATTGCATTGCTTTCGGGTATTCCCCCTATGGCCATATAAGATCTCAGTTTGAAATGTAGGCCATAACGTGGGACCTCCACAGTCAATTAGTCTGCCTTCCACAAGCTTTAACTCCAAAGAGGAAAGCAGGTTACAACCCATCAGAGCAGCAGGTCAGAGGTAGAGAGATGAGATATCAGGGTCACACACAGGACTCATGTGATGAAATGTACAGATACTGTGGGGGAGCAACAGGGATTGATTAAACTCAAGATTCCACACAAACAGTTCAAGTACAGTACATCTCTCAAGAGTTCAAAAGGTTCATGATGCATCTTACTATTTCCTCTCTGTCAGAATGCAACTGTGGCTGAAAGTAAGAGTTTCAGAGGAATGTTTTCAGACACATAAACCAGTGTACCTCAATTAGCTTTGCTTGAGGACTCCGCTAGCTTGGCATTTTATATATAAATCATGTACGAATTTGCGACCAATTTGGCAAATATACCAAAAGAGATGCATTTGTTCATGAGAATGGGTTGAATAAACTAAATGTTCCTGTTTTGTTGCTATAGTATGTGCCAATGTGTTACTATGTGCAACAAATTCTCATTTAAATATCACCACAGCCATCGCATATGAGCTTATGATATTTTATTTCTTTCTCTCCTTGGCTTTTCTAATAACAGGGAAAAATAAATATTTACCATAAGCAAATATGCTGATATCACATTTAAGCAAAATGAGGTATCATTCCACAAATGTTGCAAATTCACTGTGTGCTGGTTTTTAGTTTGAAATCGTATGGTATTGCTATATATATATATATATATATATATATATATATATATATATATATATATATATTGTATATGTAATGTATTGTCGGGCTCCCCAAAGGACCTTTCAGTTTTCTTTGCTTATTTATTTATTTAAAAGCTTCATCAAAATAAGTTGAACATTATTAACAATGATCATGCATAGGACAACAAAATTATGCTTGTTAACTGTTATTTATTTATATTTGCTTTTAACGAATTTTGTATTTTAACAGCAACTGCATCTTTGAATATCTACATTGACCATTAAAAAACCCACACTGGCCTGCCACAGTGGACATTGTAATTTGTATATTGTTTGAGGGTTTGCTTTAAAATGTCTCTTGAATTTCAATGGTTATATAGTATGATTGGCAGCCAGTAAATCAACGCACAGAATGTATTGTGGTCGGTAAACCATGTTAATTCATTCTGCAAGTGATTTAACATTTGACAGTGTACTCATTAAAATATTTTATCCAGTAAGAAATATAGAGAATATAATGTTTTAAAGATATATTTAAAAATGATGTCCACTCAAATTAGATGGAGTCTCAAGTCAAATCACAAGCCTAATAAAAGCTGATTTATTTTACATGAAGCCGGTTGCCTCTTGTATAGTGCTAAGTTGAGATCACATGCCAAGCCAAATACTTTGCACTCTGTCTCAATATTTATCAGACACTTTTGCTCGCATAATGAATTAATCATCATCAGGTGCCAAACTAATATGCATATTTATTTAGCTGTTCTAACTAGACATGATTATATGTTTATTTGCATTTTAGTATTTGCTTTTACCAAAACTTTTATTTTCCAGAACAGATGTGCCACCTATTTTTGGGTCATGATCCACCTGTTCCCAATGCCTTGTGAATTAAAAGAGTTTTTGTTGGAAGCAGGTCAGCACATATGATTATTTGACCCTCTGCACACATGGGTCAACGAAAGAGAGGTCAAAGAAAATGGAGAAAATAATTGACCTTGTGCTGTTTATTAGTAAACAGAGCAAAAGGATGTTTCGTCAATGTCTTGAATGCTCTTATAACCTTTCCAGGATCTTTTCCTTCATGTTTGTGCTCTGAGGTCAAGTCAGCGATGCCTGACATAAATAAGAAATGAATCAAGTAGAGAAAATTGCTCAAGGATTCTATAGAAAGAGGCAGATCATTAATCTTGTCCTTCTCCACAATGTCGTTTCTCACCACTAGGTGTAGCTGTGTCCCATCTTTTATAGCCTCATGTAGTTTCATTGAGGGAGAAAATCAATCATTTATATCACTGATAAAGGTGTGATAAGATGCACATATGCATAGAGCATAGTTTCTTTTAATTGCTTTTAATAAGTGTGTTGATACAAAGTGGCACATTTTAAATGGGAAACTTCTTTTAAAGGGATACTTCACCCAAAACTTACAATTCTATCCTCATTTACTCACCATAATTTACTCACCCTCAGAGTTTCTTTCTTCTGTTGAGCACAGAATAAGATATTTAGAAGAACATTGGTCACAAAACAGTTGACGGTAGCCATTACCATACATCAAACAAATCACGTTGGCTTTCCCAACTGTTTTGTTGGGACTACTGTAACACTATATTACTAATGCAATATGGAACTAATGTTTCATACACTGATAAAACACACAATTATAGATGAAAATATTTAAATAATATATTGTTTTAAATCTCTTCATTAGGTTGTAGTAATAATAATTCATTAGGCTATAATAAGCAAATAAATCAAAACAACAACAACAACAACAACAATACTAATACTACTACTTCTACTTCTACTACTACTACTACTACTACTACTAATAATAATAATATAAACTTATTGTCTGGTTTCTTTTGACCACCAAAAATCACAAGAGTGCCTGAGGGTTAACAGAGGAAAAAGTCTAGAAAGCAAAGTGGATGCAGCTATATTAAGTGTTATATAGTTCCTTCCTTGCTAAAAGGTCATCTTTTAACTATTATTACACGAAAACACTAAAGATCAGCAATCAGCATATTTGCTCTCATGACAGTGAGTAAGTATGCCGGTCATTATTGTTTTGCTCTTGCACATGTGGCTGAATGAGAATAACTCATCATCTGTCATGATGCCCTCATCTGTCGTCCGCCCACATGCAGCCGCACAAGCTCGCACACATTGAGCGCTTTAGACTCTAGACTTTGTGTATGTCTTGCAGTCCCTGTGAAGTGAAGGGGCTGGGCTGAGAGTCTGATTGAACACAAGTGATTGTATTTGCTCAGCCCTCCTGCTCACCTAAGATGAGTCTGTGATGCTATCACACACACAGGCGCTTCTCCATCACCCAGGTCCATTTATGGCTCTGCAGTTATTTGTGTTTGCCTAGAGACTGGTGTGTTGGGTGTGTCAGGTGTGTGTCCATGCATCATGAGGTGTGTGTCCATGCAACTCTATAGAATTTGTTTACCTCTATCAGACCTTAGTCTCTTTTACCCACTCTATGTTTGTAGCTATGTTGTTTTTTCAGTTATGCTCATTTGTACATGAAGATCATTGGTGACTTGTATTTGCTCATGAAGATCAAGGGTGACTTGCCTTTGTTCATGAAGATCACCGGTGACTTGATTCAGTCTTTGAAGATCACCAGTGACTTGACTCTGTCCTTGAAGATCACCAGTGACTTGACATAATCCTTGAAGATCACCAGTGACTTGACTCTGTCCTTGAAGATCACCAGTGACTTGACTCAATCCTTGAAGACCAACGGTGACTAGCCTTGTCTCTTGAAAGTCCATGGTGCCTAGCCCTGGCTCAGGAAGGTCATCAGTGACTGGCCCTGACTCTGCAAGGTCAGCGGTGAATAGCCCTGACTCAGAAAGGTCAGCGGTGACTAGCCCTGACTCTGGAAGGTCATCGGTGACTAGCCCTGACTCTGGAGGGTCCACGAACACCTGACTCGACTCTGGAGAGTTCACTGGAACCTGACTCAACTCTGGAGGGTTCACTGGAACCTGACTCGACTCTGGAGTGTCCACTGGAACCTGACTCGACTCTGGAGTGTCCACTGGAACCTGACTCGACTCTGGAGGGTCCACTGGAACCTGACTCAACTCTGGAGGGTCCACTGGAACCTGACTCGACTCTGGAGGGTTCACTGGAACCTGACTCGACTCTGGAGGGTCCACTGGAACTTGACTCGACTCTGGAGAGTCCACTGGAACCTGACTCGATTCTGGAGGGTCAACAGGAACCTGACTTGACTCTGGAGGGTCAGCTGTGACTGTAATCCCGTGCAGTGGCACTGGGCAAGCAGCCATCTTGGGCCATGACTCTGGACAGGCGGCCATCTTGGGCGTTGGCGCTGAGCTGGTGGCCATCCTGCATCATGGCGCTGGACTGGTGACCACTTCGTGCTGTGGTGCTGTGCTGGCGTCCATCTTGCCTCATGGCGGTGGGTTGGCGACCATCTGGTGCTGTGGCGCTGGGCTGGTGGCCATCTTGGGCTGTGGCGCTGGCTCAGTAGCTGTGACGCAAACAGTCTTGGGAAACTCTAGGATCTTTGACAGCATGGAGAAATAACCCAAGAATGAGTTAGTGGCCATCTTGGGTGTTGGCGCTGAGCTGGCGGCCATCCTGCATCGTGGCGCTGGACTGGTGACCACTTCATGTTGTGGCGCTGTGCTAGCGTCCATCTTACTTCGCGGCGCTGGGTTGGCGGACATCTTGTGCTATAGCGCTGGACTGGTGGCCATCTTACTGTGGTGTAAGGCTGGCTTCCATCTTGCCTCATGGTGCGGGGTTGGTGGCCATACTGCCCAGTGGCGCTGGGTTGACGGCCCTCTTGCACAGCGGCGCTGGTTCAGGCGTTTTGCGCCTCCTACCCCTCTCTATCCAAAAATGGGAAACGACGGCTCCCATCCGAACCCTAGGTCAACGGGAGGCCACAGTGGAGATTGTTGCCGGACCACCTCTCGGCTAGTCCCTCCTGAGGGACCTCCCCTGGTTCCACGGAACACTACCAGCCGGGTACCCTCAAACCCATTCCTCACCCAATCGGTAGCTGGGGAGGATAATTAGATCAGACATACCGATCTTTTCTTTTGACGGAGTCCTTCTGTCACGACAGGTGATGCAAGGAGACACAGGGAGAGATCCAAATGCAGTTAAGTCTTTTATTAAAGGGTAATCCAAATAGAGTAAACAGTCCAGGCAGGGGTCGAGACCAAAACATCCATCCAAACATAAACAAGACACGAACACAAGGCAAGGACAAGAGCTGACGGACATGAATTAAAAATTCAACAAGGACTCCGTGACACATGCTAAGACAGACCAGGGCACACAGGATTCTTTTCCTTTGTATCATAGGTCTTAGTAGCATTACATTCCGCCCCCTGAATAATTTTGTGTTTTAATTAAAAGAGACATTTTCACCTATTTGCACCACCAACTCCAATGCATTAGGGCCAGCCAGTTTTATGTCCCAGTGGTCGATTATTATAAAAATTTACATTTATTTTATATGATAAACACACTAAAACTGCATTTAATTTATATATATATATATATATATATATATATATATATATATATATATATATATATATATATATATATCTATATCACTGTGCATCTTTCTGCTATAATTTTGTAAAGTTAGACAAAAAGTTGAAAATATTAGTATTAGCAAAACAAAGTATTTTGCCACTTTATTCCAAAAATGCTTACGTCATTTACACTACAAAATGAGGATTTTAAGTTTTATTCTTGATCTTAGAGAAGCAATGCTGTATTTTAAACAGCTATTTTTTTTTTTTCTCATGTTGACAAAGATTAATAAATACTAGAACAAAAGCATTGACCAATGTTAGTTAATGGTGTTGCATTAATTAACATTAACTAATGGGACCTTAATGTAAAGTGGTAGCCAATATTCTTCAAAAATAGCATCATTCTTTTGTGATTGGTTTATTTAAAGTACACTGTTGGACAGTCTTAGTAGACCAGGGTTCTTCAGTTCTTCTCCTGGAGGTCTATAGTAATCAAACACGCCTGCACAAGTTAATCAAGGTCTTCAGAATTACAGGACCTTCAGGAGCAGAAGTGAAATAGTAGACAAAATAAATAAATGAGTGAGTCTGAACAGTGTTTTAAAGAAGTTTAATTTTTCAAGTCCACAGGACCAAAAGTACTCATACATGGTTGCCAGAGCCGCAACTTTATGTCATTACCACACTATTGACCCATGTAACAACAAACCAAAGTGTTTTTAATTTCTTTTAAAGTGCTAAAATAGAAGTAATCCTGAAGGGAAATCCTGAAATCAGAGATGTCGTTGTTAAAGTGGAAAGATGAATTGGGGTGAGAGATCTCAACATTGATCACCCACTCTGGCAAACTCAACCGACTTTTAAATCTTGTGTTTTCTCCAACAGCAACTAGAGTTCAAGGCTCAGTTAAGCTTTATATTGCACAGTTGTAAGAATGTAAGCAAAGCAAAACAATACTGTAACCATGACAGCAAGCACTGTGATTTATTTATTTAGTTATATTTATTTATTTTTATTTTATTTACTCTGAATTTTCTGCACTCTTGTATGCAGAACTGTTATGCTTAAAGGAACACTCCACTTTTTTTGAAAATATGCAAATTTTCCAACTCCCCTAGAGTTAAACTGTTGAGTTTTACCATTTTCGTATCCATTCAGCCGATCTCTGGGTCTGGCGGTAGCACTTTTAGCTTAGCTTAGCATTTGAGAAATTGGGAAACTCATGTATTAAATAAATTCAATGCACACAGACTGAAGTAGTCTTTGATTCTTTTAATTGTGATACTGTAAATACGTATCCAGACCAGATGGTGGATCAGCAAATAGAAAGAACCTCTACTGCCCTGAAAGACAGCCGAGACCAGGACAACTAGATCCCCAGATACAGATCCCCTGTAAAGACCTTGTCTCAGAGGACCACCGGGACAAGACCACAGGAAACAGATGATTCTTCTGCACAATCTGACTTTGCTGCAGCCTGGAATTTAACTACTGGTTTTGTCTGGTCAGAGAATAACTGGCCCCCCAACTGAGCCTGGTTTCTCCCAAGGTTTTTTCTCCGTTCTGTCAATGATGGAGTTTCGGTTCCTTGCTGCTGTCGCCTCTGGCTTGCTTAGTTGGGGTCACTTCATCTACAGCGATATCGTTGACTTGATTGCAAATAAATGCACAGACACTATTTAACTGAACAGAGATGACATCACTGAATTCAATGATGAACTGCCTTTAACTATCATTTTGCATTATTGACACACTGTTTTCATAATGAATGTTGTTCAGTTGCTTTGACGCAATGTATTTTTTTTAAAGCGCTATATAAATAAAGGTGACTTGACTTGACTTGACTTGATGATGTTGGCTTACATTTAACAAAAACCCAGCAATTCACTATCTCAACAAATTAGAATACTTAATAAGACCCAAAAAACAAACAAACAAAAAAACCTCAGGTTTATTTGACAGTGGCCTTCAGCTCATCTGCATTTTTTTGTTTATTGTTGCTCATTTTCCTCTTGACAATAGACAAGAGAATCTATGGGGTTTAGTTCTGGTGAGTTTGCTGGCCATTCAAGCACACCAACACCATGGTCATTTAACCTACTTTTGGTGCTTTTGGCAGTGTGGGCAGGTGCCAAATCCTGCTGGAAAATGAAATCAGCATGAAGTGCTCCACAATTTTGTAGTAAATGACATTGCACCCCAAATCATCACAGACTGTGGAAAATTTACATTGGACTTTTAGCCAGTTAGCATCAGCAAGCGTGGTTGCTGCTAACTGAGCTTACATTGCTAATACTCTATTCACACACATTACCACTGCTGTACTCACTGTTACTTGCTTTAATGGCGGATGAATGTCTCCACTCTGTGCAGCTCGAGCTCGAGGCCGTGGGGAAGCAGATTCGCGACCTGGAACGGAGGCAGGCCGAGCTGAGAGAGCGGAGAGCCGCGCTGGAATCATCCCGGGCTGACGCTCACAAGTCCGGGGTAAGTATACAGCGTGCTGTTAACAGTCCCACCACGTCTACTCCGTGTGTTTCTCTGCGCAGGCCCGGTGCACCCAGGACGCGATCTTCCCAGATGTCCTTCACTGCGACGCCGGGACACCACGGACCCTGGGTGCATCCACAGCGGGGGATGCGAGCCGGGTCCCGGGCGACGACATCTCCCCCTCCTGCCTTCGAGATCTCCATCCAGAACCGCTTCGCTCCCCTCCGCGAGACAGGACGCGACGCTGTGATCATCGGAGACTCCATCGTCCGACACGTAAGTGCTACGTTAGCCGAAGGTAAAGTGCACACTCATTGTTTGCCTGGTGCTCGTGTTCTCGATGTTTCTGCGCAGATACCTGCGATCCTGAAGGACGACGAGAGCCCGAGAGCGGTCGTGCTTCACGCCGGGGTTAACGACACCACGCTGCGGCAGACGGAGACGCTGAAGAGGGACTTCAGGAGCCTGATCGAGACGGTTCGCAGCACGACGCCCGCGGCGACGATCGTCGTGTCAGGACCACTGCCCACGTATCGACGAGGACACGAAAGGTTCAGTAGACTTTTTGCTTTAAATGAATGGTTGTTGTCATGGTGTAAAGAACAGAAACTGCTATTTGTTAATAACTGGAATCTTTTCTGGGAGCGTCCTAGACTGTTTCGCGCTGATGGATTACACCCCAGCAGAATTGGAGCGGAGCTTCTCTCTGACAGCATCTCCAGGACACTTCGCTCCATGTGACTAGTAAGTCAATTCTCAAATAACCATTATGATGAGTTTTGTTCCACCCGCTTAAATGATAAAAGTACTTGTGCTGTAAAACCTATTAAGACTGTGTCTGTTCCCAGAATAGTGAGGTCAAAATATAAATATAAATATAATGTAGGATCTAGAAAAAATCTTATCGTAATTAAACCAGAAAAATGTAAAGTAAATGAACAAAAACAATTTTTAAAGTTTGGGCTCATAAATATTAGATCACTCACACCAAAAGCAGTTATTGTAAATGAAATGATCACAGATAATAGTTTTGATTTACTCTGCTTGACTGAAACCTGGCTAAAACCAAATGATTATTTTGGTCTAAATGAGTCTACTCCACCAAACTACTGTTATAAGCATGAGCCCCGTCAGACTGGTCGTGGCGGGGGTGTTGCAACAATATATAGTGATATTCTCAATGTTACCCAGAAAACAGGATACAGGTTTAACTCTTTTGAAATACTAATGCTAAATGTTACTCTGTCAGACATGCAAAAGAAATCTAATGTATCTCTTGCTCTGGCTACTGTGTATAGACCACCAGGGCCGTATACAGAATTCCTTAAAGAATTTGCAGATTTCCTCTCAGACCTTCTAGTTACAGTTGATAAGGCGCTAATCATGGGAGATTTTAATATTCACGTTGATAATACAAATGATACATTAGGACTTGCGTTTACTGACCTAATAAACTCCTTTGGAGTCAAGCAAAATGTCACCGGGCCCACTCATCGTTTTAATCATACAATAGATTTAATTATATCGCATGGAATCGATCTTACTGCTATAGATATTGTACCTCAAAGTGATGATATTACAGACCATTTCCTCGTATCGTGCATGCTGCGTATAACTGATATTAACTATATGTCGCAGCGATACCGTCTGGGCAGAACTATTGTTCCAGCCACCAAAGACAGATTCGCAAATAACCTGCCTGATCTATCTCAACTGCTATTTGTACCCAAAAATACACATGAATTAGACAAAATTACTGACAACATGGGCACTATTTTCTCTAATACATTAGAAGCTGTTGCCCCAATCAAATTGAAAAAAGTTAGAGAAAAACGTACTGTACCATGGTATAACAGTAATACTCACTCTCTCAAGAAAGTAACTCGTAGTCTTGAACGCAAATGGAGAAAAACTAACTTAGAAGTTTTTAGAATTGCATGGAAAAACAGTATGTCCAGCTATAGACAGGCTCTAAAAACTGCTAGGGCAGAGCATATACACAAACTCATTGAAAATAACCAAAACAATCCAAGGTTTTTATTTAACACAGTGGCTAAGTTAACAAATTACCAGATGCCACCTGATTCAAATATTCCACCAACGTTAAATAGTAATGACTTTATGAATTTCTTCACTGATAAAATAGATAACATTAGAAATACAATAGCGAATGTAGATTCTACAGCATCTAACACTTCAGTTTCATCCATCGCACCCAAACATAAACTGCAGTGCTTTACAACCATAGGACAGGAGGAGCTAAATAAACTTATCACTGTATCTAAACCAACAACATGTTTATTAGATCCTGTACCCACTAAATTACTGAAAGAGCTGTTACCTGTAGCCGAAGAACCGCTTCTCAATATCATTAACTCGTCGTTATCTTTAGGACACGTCCCAAAACCATTCAAGCTGGCGGTTATCAAGCCTCTTATTAAGAAACCAAAACTAGATCCTAGTGTACTGGCAAATTATAGGCCTATTTCAAATCTTCCATTTATGTCTAAAATTTTAGAAAAAGTTGTGTCTGCTCAATTGAGCACCTTCCTGCATAAAAATGATCTGTATGAAGAATTTCAGTCAGGTTTTAGGCCCCACCATAGCACAGAAACTGCACTTGTTAAAATTACAAATGACCTGCTCCTTGCGTCAGACCAAGGCTGCATCTCATTTCTAGTCTTACTTGATCTTAGTGCTGCGTTCGACACCATAGATCATGACATACTCATAGATCGATTACAAAACTATACAGGTATTCAAGGGCAGGCTCTAAGATGGTTTAGATCCTACCTGTCCGATCGCTACCATTTTGTTTACTTAAATGGGGAGTCATCTCATTTATCATCAGTAAAATATGGAGTGCCACAAGGATCCGTCCTAGGTCCCCTTCTATTTTCAATATACATGTTGCCCCTTGGTAATATTATTAGAAAATACGGAATTAGCTTCCACTGTTATGCTGATGATACTCAGCTATATATATCAACGAGACCAGATGAAACTTCCCAATTATCTAAGCTAACAGATTGTGTTAAAAATGTAAAAGATTGGATGACAAAGAATTTTCTCCAATTAAATTCGGATAAGACGGAGATATTAATTATTGGACCAAAAAACACTACACAGAATCTTGTAGATTACAATCTGCAACTAGACGGATGTACTGTAACTTCCTCTACAGTCAGAAATCTGGGTGTTATATTAGACAGCAATTTGTCTTTTGAAAATCATATTTCCAATGTTACAAAAATTGCATTCTTCCATCTTAGAAACATTGCCAAGCTACGAAACATGTTATCTGTTTCTGATGCAGAAAAGCTAGTTCATGCATTCATGACCTCTAGACTGGACTATTGTAATGCACTTCTAGGTGGTTGTCCTGCTTCTTCAATAAACAAGCTACAGGTCGTCCAAAATGCAGCAGCGAGAGTCCTTACGAGGTCAAGAAAATATGATCATATTACCCCAATTTTACAGTCTCTGCACTGGCTACCTATTAAGTTCCGCATCAGTTACAAATTATCATTACTTACCTATAAGGCCCTAAATGGTTTAGCTCCAGCGTACCTAACTAGCCTTCTACCACGTTACAACCCATCACGCACCCTAAGGTCACAAAACGCTGGACTTTTGGTAGTTCCTAGGATAGCAAAGTCCACTAAAGGAGGTAGAGCCTTCTCACATTTGGCTCCCAAACTCTGGAATAGCCTTCCTGATAATGTTCGGGGTTCAGACACACTCTCTCTGTTTAAATCTAGATTAAAAACACATCTCTTTCGCCAAGCATTCGAATAATGTATCTTTTTAATTGTGAGTGTAGTTGCATCTGATCAAAGGTGCATTTTTATTCATTAGCTTGGGTTAAACTAATTTTACTTTGTTGGATCAGCAGCTATGCTAATGATGTCTGTATTTTGTTTCTATGTTTTGCCACGGGATTCACATCCCGTGGTAACTAGGATTTACACAAGCTCCAGTCTGGATCCAGAACACCTGAGAAGAGATGATGCTGACCCTCAGAGGACCTCAGATGATGCTAACCCTGAATGAACAAACAGAACTAACAATTATTCCTAAATGTGTGACTTAATCATATAATAACTTAATTAATAATATTGATAGTTCATCGTCTAGCTGACTACGTCTTGTATTATTATTATTTTTTAGTTTTTCTAAAATCCTGTCAAATGTGCACAAACTACTAGCTACTACTAAATATTGTAGAAACATAATTTTCTGTAAAGTTGCTTTGTAACGATTTGTTTTGTAAAAAGCGCTATACAAATAAACTTGAATTGAATTGAATTGAACTTCAAGCAACTTGGGCTATGAGCTTATCCACCCTTTTTTCAGACTCTAGGACCTTGGTTTCCAAATGAAATACAAAAGTTGCTCTCATCTGAAAATAGGACTTTGGACCAAATATGAATAATTTTTTTGCTTTGTTTTGAGTTGATTAGCTGATTGGTATGTCGCCATCCCTTACCAAAAGGTAGTATATATTACTTCAAGTTTATTTTCCTAAGTATACTTAAGTAAAGTTCAAGTATATATTTTTAAGTATACTTTATTTGGAAAGTATTCAAATATCAGTGTTCTAGTAGTGTACTTGTAAGTGTACTGTTTCAACACTTCTTGGGACTAGATTGGCCCGCTTTCCAGTATATAAATGTTTAAGTATTCTTTAAGTTTAACAGTAGCAAACTTTGAATACACAACTAGCTTACCTCTATGTTTGTAGTTTGTACTGCAATTATACTAAAAGCAAACTTATAGACATACGGATAGTTTGCTAACTAAATACTTTGTAAACTTTGAAGTATAGTCTCAGTAAACTACTAGTTTAGTAGTTTTATACTGCAATTAAAATCATAAGTTTTCTTTAAGTGGACTTTACATCATAGTGTACTACTATGTCCCTATTTAGTTTTGAATTTGTATATATTTTGTTGTATGACTATCTGAACATACAAAACATCCAAGGAAAGAACAGGGTATCTGCTTGTAAAAAAAAAAAAAAAAAAACATTTTATTCTAGCTTCATGCATTCTTTTTTTGAAACACTTTAATGTGGGCAAGTTTAATAAAAAATGTGTACTAGCGCCCTCTACCGTATAATAATGGAAATACAGATTCTAGGAGTATAGCTCAAATAAATTTCAAATTTTTGTAAGTAATTCAAGTATACTTAAATGTCATTTTAACTATATTTCTGAGGAGTACATAAAGCCCATTTCTGAGAAGTAAACTAAAAGCATACTTTCCTATTTTTAGTTTAAAAAAGTATACTAATAGGACATTTGAATAAACTTCTTTTTTGAAAGGGATATTCTAATTTGTTTAGAGAGTGAATTGGTAGGTTTTTGTTAGATGTGAGCCAAAATCATCAGAATTAAAAGAACCAAAGACTTACACTTTTGCCTGTGTTTATTGAATTTATTTAATACACGAGTTTCACAATTTGAGTTGAATTACTGAAACAAATTAACTTTTCCATGACATTCTAATTTATTGAGATGCACGTGTATGTATAGTTACACTTAATTAACATATTTAAATGGAGAACAAGAACACAAGAATCAATTTGATCACTAGTCCTCTTGTTTGGTCTTTCATGTCTCAGTGGATCAGTCCCTCAGTTTATGCTTTCAAAGGGTGATGATGGCTTGTCATAATGAGCTAGGACAGGATGTGCACATTCATAAGACAATATAGAATTCCCTGAGGAAGGGACTGAGATATGCATATCTGATATCAATGATAAATCAAAAAAAAATATATGTCATTTAGCATATCATAGTTTATATTTACATTTATACGTTTAAAAGAAAGAAACAAACTGATTATGAGCGAACCCAAGACTCACAGTAAAGTAAAATTGCAGTCCAAAAACTGTGGCATTTGAATGCCCTAAATATACATTTGATTTTTTTTAAATACATGTCAGTATGTATATACTTCTTCAGAGTCACATGATTCTTCAGAAATCATTCTAATATGCTGATTTGCGGCTCATTAAACTTTTCTAAATGGCACTGACATTTCAATCACTACCTAATAATGCATAAACCCTGCAAATATGAATTATGAATGGAGTTATATAAATATAATGGAATTTTTCCATGCAGTTAATTGTAAAAACATAACAAGAGGGCCAGAAAACATTGACTATTTCTCTAAAATGATTTCCTGATTTTAAACTTCAGACCATTTAGTCTCTGACTGACCTGCAAAGTTCCTCTCCTCTTATCTCTTAATCATAAAGAGTTTTGTGTCTGTTTGAATGCTGATGTAGCTGCTGAGGGTACAACTCTGGGTCCTCAGATGAACTGAGCAAAGTTATAACGGTCTCGCAGGGCTTAATGACCTCTTGATAACCCCCACAGTCTGTCACATCCTAATGTCATCTAATGATTGCTTCTGCGCAAGGATTCTCCAAATGTGAAATTACATCTATCTTCTCTCCGATCTTAATGCATCAGTGACATACCTTAATTCCCTTCCCATTTCTCTTATTCTGGGGGGCTTTCAGTTCAAGACAAAGTGGCTGTTGAAAACTTGCATGGCTTTCTACAAGTATAAAGCACTGTTTCATATAATTATGTATCTTCCCTATTTCAGGGCTTCAATCTGGAGTTTGCAAAGGAACTGCAGGGGGTTTGATATATATTGTCAGTATGATATATGTATGATATATTAGGCTGCAAGTGAACATTTTGTCCTCAAAGTTGATGTGTTAGAATCAGGAAAAAATAGGCAAGTGTAAGGATTTGAGTTTGACATGGGCCAAATTGTGATGGCTAGATGACTGGGTCAGAGCATCTCCAAAACTGCAGCTCTTGTGCGTTGTTCCCCGGGCTGTAGTGGTCAGTATCTATCAAAAATCATCTCCCTCACATAACCAGCTCCATATACATTATATGTTTTCTTTTTTTTTTTTTGACATAATAAACCTGCCTTGTAGCTCATCTTGTACAGCATTACACTTGTGATAAAAGAAACACTTAAAGACTAGAAGCAAGCTAAAATGACATGGTTGCCTAAGCAGATGTGTTTTTATCTCATTTAAACCCAACAGAGCCAACACTAACCTTTTAGCACCAGTCACTACACATTTAATTTACAAAGTTCATAATGCAAACAGTTATTTTACAATTATCCAATGTAATAAAACAATACCATATTAAAATTTTTATAATGTTTTGGACAGAACTGAACACAGTTTTAGTGCCAGTCAATGGAAATTTCACTTTGAAAGCGAAACAGGAAACATGCAGGAAGAAGCAACGTATTATCATTTTTTGCTGAAATGTTGCTACAGGCACACTTTTCCACTGCGCTTGGGGCGGTTTAAAACCGTTGTGTTGGAGCAAAGATTACATATTACTTTATTTTCAAATGTGGTTTGAATGACTGAATTGTAAAACCTGTATTGTGTGTGGGCCACTTGTGACCTGTTTCCCCAAGACGTATGGTGTTCTTTCTGGACATCTTGATAGTTCATGTATGACTTCTTTGAAAAGGTTCCATGTTAACATTCTTTTAATTTTATGTTGTGTTTCACTCACTCAGGTTTGGATCATAATGTGTATGAGTAAAATCATTGGTCAACTAATAATTTAATCCTATGTGTAAAAAGGCTTTAAGCCAAAACTTCTGCTTTAAATGGAGTTTCAATGGTTCAGAGTTTTTCTGTCCTTCATGGTCTCTCCAGTAGATGATGCTCTGTCTCTCCTTTTAAATGACAGGTACTGTACAGGAGTCAGACTCTTTTAGAAGTCCCACATTATACCCTGATCTTCCTGTCTTTATCACCTGCTCAGAGTCAAAACAACTCTATTTAGTGCAGTCCCTATTCCAGACGGTTAGCTTGAAGCTTGAGCCAAGTTTCTGACCATATTTTCTGGAGCGTTTGCCTAGACCTGGAATCAGATGAACCGTTCTCAACTAGTCCTAGAAAATATGATCTTCGACTCGGACTTGAATTATTGTCCGGACTCAAGTACTAAACTCCAAGACTGGATAGGCAGGTGAACTTGTGACTTGCAGTATTAAGTGTGCTGAGTTGCTAATCTCCGCATCAGACTTCACACCCATGGACTGTTGGCTAAATGTCTTATGCATATGGGACACAGAAGTGGAAACACTTCAGTAGTGTCAAAGTCGATGTGTGTGTCTCTCGCTTTCTTTAACTTGATCCTTCTCCCCATTCACAGGACAAGACCGACACCAAAAGATACAGTAAACATTTCTCATTACATAATTATTTTAGACACATATGATTGCACTCATTGTAATAATGATCATAAAAATTGTCAAACTGTGCCATCTGCATTTTTTGGAAAAGAAAATTGCTCAATTGCATTTGTTAGAAAATCTGCCTTGATGCATGTGAGAACATCTGCCTGCATGCATTCATGAGAAAATCAAGCCAAGTTTTCTCATAAAGAGGCAAATGAGTCTCACGTATACATGTATTTGTCCATAGCTCTCAAATAGAGTTTTGTATTTGCAAATCACTTTGTTTGAAAGGCATTTTTCTTTGCAAAGCAAACAAAAAAAAAAAAAAACTGGATTTGTTTGATGAACAGCGGCACAAAATTTCTTAACATGATGCATGACATTAAGTGTGCATATCTATGCACTGACATTCACATAGAGTGTGTTCTGGGCATTCTTGTGAACATATAAAGTGTATGGTAGTATCTGTGTACTGTACACCTGGGACTTTTCAGCAAAGGCCTCATAGTTTGATTCTGACCAACATGGGAGTTTACTACATTACAATAGTGCCTTGATTTGAAAGGCATAACAATGCTTCTCGATCAATCAACTAATTTCTTTCTTGTGTGTTTAACATTGCTCACCAGAGATGCTCTGTGGAAGAGCTAAATAAATAAATATGACTTTAGATCAATGTTGAACTGAATTAATATCAGTTACCTTGGAAACAGGAGCATGTATAAGTAGAAATAAAAATAGTACTTATTAATATTGGAAAAAAAAAGTTTAATGTGGTGCCAGTTCACCTCTGACCAGACGAAACAAGCAGTTCAGCAATTCCAGGCTACAGCAAATTCAGACTATGCAGAAGAATCATGTGTTTCCTGTGGTATTGTCCCCGTGGTCGTCTGAGACATGGTCTTTATAGCGGATCTGTATCTGGGGCTCTAGTTTTCCTCGTCTCCGCTGTCTTTCAGGGCTGTAAATGGCCTAGGTGCTGTACTGGACTTAAACTACTTCAGTTTGTATGCATTGAATTTATTTAATACACAGTTTCACAATTTGAGTTTAATTACTGAAATAAATGAACTTTTCCAAGACATTCTAATTTATTGAGATGCACCTATATGTCACCATTTATTTATTTGTATTTATTACAGTAGTTTGTACCGAATAAAGTATTTTCAGACTTTAGCCATGTATATGTTTATAAGCAACAGAAAAGCACAAAAGTCAGGGCATGTCAAAACTTCTCCAGGCCCCCAAAGCCCCCTTAGACCTCAGAGGGTTAAGTAAAATCTTCAGTGAAACTTAATTCAAACCTCTTAAGAAAACACACATATTATCTGCCTTTGCAATAACATTGGATAAATTAGGAAATAAATTAGCCCGTACTCCCAGCAGTGTGTCACAGATATCATAATTTCATATTTCCCTTCCTACCTTAGACTGGGTCTTCCTGTGCTTTGGAATAATATCCCTTGAGTTCAAGTGGCAGTGGAGGATATGCCCTGTGCCAGATTTCAAACCCTGGGGTATGGTAGAGTTGTCTGAGGTGGCTGGTAAGGGATTGATTTCTTTTAAATGAAAAAACAACACGACCAACTACAAGCTAGTAGTTTTATTGATGTAAGGGTATGTGATGTCAGAAGAAAGCAAAGAAGGAAGCTAAACTCAGCACATTTTCGTTGATACCCTCAAACTGCCAGTGGCATTTGTAGGAAGCCAGAGACACATGGTGCAGACTGATAAATGGGTTTCCTGTTAATCTGCAGGTGTCTGATGAAGTTATGGCACATGTTTGTTTGTTGAGACTCACTTGAAATTCAAACTCACACATAAATTACTGTAGCATTGGGGAACTGTAAGGATTTGCATTCATCAACATTTGAAGTGCTTTACCAGACAAGACAACACAACACAACGCATAAAACTCCTCACCACAATGATGACTATTTGTTTTCCTTATGTGCTGTGGTTCTATATCTTCCTGTTCATTTTTTAGGGTCATAACAAAAAGACATAGGATAGGATAACAATCTCTGTTTTTTTTTTTTCTCCCTTTATACCGCACATATCTCAGCTTGTTGGATTACAGTTTTTTTTTATGGATCCCATCATTTTGATTCCCTCTGGGGCAAGACACTTGGGATTATGTAAAAAAATAATATATATAAAACTCAGATTTAGAGAGTAAGAAACAGAAATATAGATAGCAAGAAGACACTCCTTTTCAACAATGTTTTACTGAGCTCAGATTTTTTAAGACACCAAAGTCTGCTATAAAATAGAGATCTCAATATGGGCTCAAACATTTCTCATCAAAATCTTCCAAAACCAAATTATCTGAGCTGTGGTATTCCCATTTATATTATAGCTTCATATTCCTAATGCATGGCAACAAATATATTATTTACAGTATCTATTCATCTTGATTTGAAACTTCCAGAACAAAATTAAGTGTGATATTGATTAAAACTAATTTAACAAATTCAGATCCATTTTAGGCTTCAGAAACAGGATGCAGGATGACTGCACAAGTCAATAAAAACGTTTTCTCTCTATAAAAATATATATATTTTCACAAAGACTTAAAATCAATAAATTATTAAAGATTAACTAGAACAACAGCAACATCACATTATAATGGCCATAAAATATAAAATGTCATATCTGATTAAAATTTATTATAAAAGATTGAGTGTTCAAGCTTTTATCATGTACTTCTAGGATATAATTTAATAGAATTATTATTATTATATATTTTTTCTGCCTTGAATCACAAACTGTATGATGTGGCACCCACAGATTGACTTAATGATACCCAGTCTAGCAATCATTTACAATTTGGATGGGACAAAAAACACCAGAGAAAAGTGATAGACACAGGGTCTGAATGGTCTGATGAATTCTATAGAGCTGAATGAGCAACCTCCAAGCAATTCTTTATTCCAGTGTTCCAGCAAAAATCTGAACATTTCAACAGAAAAATCAAGGACAATTTATTTGACAATTTATTTTTAGCTATTGTAAGCTTGAAGCTGCTTGCTGTTGATGGGAACTCACATTAACATCTCTGTTGGCTCTATCTATGCTATACAGAGTGGCTGAGCTCTTTCTAAGAGAGCTTCTTAATTTTGCTGCCTAAACATCATAGCTCTACCCACCTTGCACACTGATGTGGTAATGACACGCCATTTTACCATCACTACTGCTCTAATAATACTCCATTCTAACACTAAAGCAAGTTTGTCTGACAATTATCGAAGGTGCTGATCTCCTAAACAGCAGTCATCATTTGCGCCATGGTAATTTGCCATTGTAAACATCAAACAAAACCCTCGCTTCAGCTTCTCAATGCTCTCTCCTTGCTCTCATACAACAAATACTTTACTTCTTGCCTATAGAGGTGGTGGGTGGGTGGATAGGGAGTTATAGGCTGGGTTTTAACTGGAGACAGGCACTCATACTAGAAGCACTCCCGTAACACATCCCTGCTTCCTCTGATTCACCTTTTAGGATGTTGGCAAACTCTTCCACCTTTTCCCTCCTCGCTTAGCTCTCACATCACACTACACTAGAGTCATTCCTTAGTTATTTGAATGGCCAGTTTGATCTTGATATTTTTGGCTCGATTTCATCCAAATCCTGGCTGTTGAAAATTAATAAACAGAGTTGGTCATACAGTCTTGAACCTTGACAAATCAATAAATCAAGAATTAGTGCTCAGCACTAAAGAGAAGATGGTAAATTATCTTGGAGGCATCCATTCTTTGATTATGCAGCAGATGTGCTGGCCCAGACTCCTTGTTTATTTGGTGCCTTTCTTAATCCAGTTTTCTCCTCTTCTGGTCTGAGGGCGGCATGGGGGCATAGCTCTGCTGGTTAAATAAGGCTCTGCACCTTTACAGCCCAGTAATGAATCCCCAAGTTGATGAGTAATATACTGGGCTGTCTGTTACTTGGCTAACAGAGCTCTGTCCCTTTTCGCTTTGGCCCAGAGACAAATGGCTGACAAATGAGACATATCATCTGGCATAGTGCAGTTTGGATTGGGCATCTGGATTGGGACACTGTCCGTGCCTTGGACCAAGCCTACTGGCGACCACACTGGCATTCAATCCGGTCCTCTTGGAGCTACAATTATGACTGTAAGCGGAACCTGATCCTCTGCATTAACACACCGAATCCTTTGTCTTCTGGTTCATGTCTACTTAGTGCTTGTGTAATATAATTGCTGGTTTTCCATTCACCTGCTGGATTATTTCAATCTTCTTTTGGACTGTGACACTCATTTTCACAGAACTCTTGTTTGTTGGCAATACATTCTGCAACATCTGTCTAATATAGGTCAATTGGGTACTGAGTTCTGAAGTACCATGTAGCAAGCTGCTGCATACCTGAACCCTCCATCTGGGCTCTTGAATGACTCCATCCTCTCGAGATTATCTCGGATCACGGCCCCAGTTCTATGTCACAACAGCAACAGCCGTGACAATTAGCATGCTCTAAATTACACAGCAGCCGCAGTGCATCGTGGCCACCTCACAGTCACAACCCACCCACACACAGCACCTCATGTTGCTCAGATCACACATGCTCATTGCTGGATATTTATCACCATCACCTCCAGTGGGGTGATGGGACCAAAATGAGTCACATCTGAGCATCAGGGGCCGAGGGAGCCAGAGAAGAAGGACTCATTTGCAACTCTTCTGTTGATCACAATGGTTGCTTACAGCTTCATCGCTGTTCTGGAGAGAGGAAAGGCCTTAAATACAACACACAAGAGATGGCTGGAAAGAGGATAGTGTGGTAAAGAATGGTTCACCCTTGGATTTCATTCCAAAGGGCAGGAAGTAATAAAAAAAAGGTGGATCATCATCATTTGATTTTCTTAGAGACATTGTCTTTGCAAGATTACTCAGAAATGGCTATGTCTGAATACTGGCATGGTGTAGGTTGTAAGGGCACATATAGCCTTTCATATGTCACATCATTAGACATGTATTTTATGAGAGATGACATCAATACTCTCAAGATGTATTTTATATTGTTCAGATTGGGATTTCTCTAGTTAACGTAGTGGCTATTGTGGCATTTTCAGGGGAGAGGCAAAATATGCAAGGAAGGGCAAATCTAATATATTATTTTCTTGAAATGCAGTCTTGAAAAGATCTAGTGCTCATTCTTTTATTTTCAAGAATGAATAATTGGTCCATTAGCATACAGAGCTGCCCACTATCTAGTCGCTCATTTGATATTTGACTGCACAACTAACTGATGAATAACAACACTCTGTGGTTTAATTGAGTGCATTTTCTTTTGGAAAACATTTATCCAAGGCACGTTCCGTCAATCACATTTGATGTCCATACACGTTAAATTAAGTCAACATTTCATCATTTCATATTCATAAATATTAAATCCATTTCACTTATACTAAACTAGCATATAATTTTAGTGCACACATGAAAGTGCAAAATAAAATTAATTTAAACATATGTACTGTATACATTTGACAAAAATGCCTGTCAATCCCTGTCATTAGAGGCTATGATTGGATTATCTGAAATAATTGTAAACAATAAAAAAGTTCATTTCATTGTTCATGTTCTTGCATGTATTTTTTCCTTGTTGTTTCAACAGTTTTAATAAAATCATTTAATCACCATCATTATGCATGTTTTCCTGAAAATGTTTGCTAGTAATTTCATTAAAATGGCCTTGTTAACATGTTTTACCAGTGAAATTAATTCCCAAAGCAGAATTTACCTTTAGAGAAATAACAAAACATTTTATAAATGCTGAAGCTGAAAATAAATTGCATAAATCTAAAAGTAGGCCCATACTTATGGGAGCTTGTTCATTGTTTCTGTGCATACAAAAATAATTTACCTTGCAGTGTGACTGCCGGAGGGTCAGTTGCCAACACATTGCTATTATTTACATCTCAGCATTGGCATTTATCTTTAGAATAATTCATCCACAAATAATATATCCACAGCAATTTTTCTCCACTCCTGATCTAGAGTCTCCTGATCAACAACTCAAAATGAAAAGTCACATTCATTGATATTTTTTATATTTTGATGCTTTACTCATTTTTTGATCATCTCTTGTGTGTGCAGTTAATGTTTCGGCCACATCAGATTAACTGAAGGAAGAGAACAATATAACAATACATTGAAAGATGTCCCAAAGTTAACACAGCTTTAAAGTGAACAGTCTGCTGAGGAAATCTATTAAATGTTATTTTTAAGTAACTGTGGACATTTTTTGTAATTTGTTTTTTTTGTTATTATAGTATTTATTTAATTTTTTAAAAGATTACTTTAAAGACGTAGTGATCAGTTCCTATCATCCCATGGTCTCAGCCTCAGACGTCATACCCACGGGACCGTTGGCTGAACATCTGATTCATACGGCACACAAAAGTAGAAGCACTTCAGGAGTTTCAAAGTCGTCATCGGACTGGTTAAATTATACAGGATTTCCAGGAGACATGTGTGTCAAGTTCTTTAACGTTCCATCTGGAAACAAAGATGCTGTGGTGCCAAACCCCCTCAGGAAAGAAGAAAGCTGTTGTGTTTACAACTGTGATGGGTAACACTTTATAATAAGGTTCCATTAGTTAATGTTAGTTAACTACTTTCGTTAACATGAACTAAGCAAGAACAATCCTTCTACAGCATTTATAAGTCTTAGTTCATGTTAATTTCAACATTTACTAATGCATTATTTAAATCAAAAGTTGTGCTTGTTAACATTAGTTAATTCACTGTGAATTACCATGATCTAACAATGAATAACTGTATTTTCATTAACTAACATTAACGAAGATGAATAAATACAGTAATAAATGTGTTATTCATTGTTTGTTCATGTTAATTAATACATTAACTAACATTAACTAATGGAACCTTATTCTAAAGTGTTACCGTGTGATGATGAGGGCTTATCAGGATCAACTAAACGCTGGATTCTCAAAAGTTTGTGAAATATTTAAAGTTATATACAGAATTTTTAAAATATGTTTGAGAGTTTTACACAACGGTATGTTATTGTGCCACATTTCCATGCCCCGAAACTTGCCACTGAACGAAGCCAACTGTGATTGGTTGTTTGACATGTCTGTTAAACGGCATCCCATCGTTCATCCCATTTCTGAAATCCTTTTCAACAACCTTGTTCTCATGAGTAAATGGCAAGTTTACTGAAATAACTTAGGAAATGACTACATGCAGTAAAAGAAAGAGATGACTCGGATCTTTGATCAGTGACCCTAATTAACTATGTGAATACAAGCTCTATTCTATGAATCAGACATGATCAAATGTTTCACCCATCGGAGATGGCCAGCTAACATCACAAGTGAGTTTGGTCTCTCCATACATTTACGTCATAGTATGAAAGATAGATTTATGGAGAAAGGCATTACGGTGGCAAACAAACCGCCCCTCCCTCAGGCTCTGATTCTTGCAGAGTGAATGCTATGCTGCTTTACAAAGTGCCTGGGTGATTTTGCTCCCTCAGAAATTGGGGCAAAATTTTTCTGAGCAATTTCACAAGACTGTTAAGTGTGAAGCAAGGTGGCTGCCACATAATGCATTGACGAATCAGAAGGTCCATCATGGCCCTGGGCACAGGGCACACTTTTGGGAAGTGATTTGAAGATTTTGGATGGGAACAGTATGCAAGCAGGTGAATTTGGATGGAAATCTTATTATAATTTTTTATTTTTTTTCATTGTTGACTTGTAAAATCTTAGACTGCAACTGAAATAACTTGCAGTATGTAGCGAATATAGGAATGGAGATGACATATAGCCAAATAAAACATAAGCCAAAGTGTAAAAAAAAAAAAGAAAAAAGAAAAAAAATATATATACATAATATATAATAATACATACATAATGTATACATAAAACAACAACAACATATATATATATATATATATATATATATATATATATATATATATATATATATATATATACTGGTTAAAACTGGTTAAAAGGAAGAGTTCACACTCAAATTAAACTTTTGTCATTATTTAGTCTGATTCACCCCTATTTCATTCCAGCATAAATGAGATTTCAAAGCTCTGGCACATTAGCATTAGAAATTCATAAGAATTATATTGCTCATCAATGGTTCATCAATATGGAATACCTAAGACTTTATACTAAGTATACACTAATAAAGTAAATAGATTATACAATGTGGTTAATGCTGTAATTGACTCTATAGAAATAGTGAGTTCTTCATTTATTAACACCGCAATTAACACACACACACACACACACACACACACACACACACACACACACACACACACACACACACACCAACACACACACACACACACACGCACACACACACACTCTCTCTCACACACACACACACACAAACACATATATACTGTATTTTAATTAGCTCATACTGTATGCAGATAATGAGTTAGATAAGGCTTTGTTAACAACTTAAGTTTTCTGAGGGGTAGGTTTAGATTTAGGGGATATAATACTCTAAACAAAAATGGTGGTAAATAATCTAGGGGGAACCACTTTAATCTTATGGGAACCTATCTTTAAAGGTGCTATGTAGATCCATAAGAGGAACCCCAATCTCCACTCTCATATGTTTGCTATGAATGGGAATTCACTACATTGGCAAAATATAAATTTGAATCACTTTTATGGTCAAAAAGCATTATGCGGGGGCCATGGGGCGCAAAAAGTTTGAGAAACACATTATCTTCAGGAAACTATATTTTAATGTCATTTCTTAATCCTTTCACCAACTAACCTAAGCCCTAATAAAGAGCTAAAGAACCTTAAAGAACTAAATATGGAGCCCTGCAGAGTTTAAATTAAACTCGAATTAAACACACCTGATCAAACTAATCAAGTACTTGCAGGCATATTTGAAAACTGACGGTATGTGTTGGAGCAGGATTGGAAAAGAGCTCTAGCCCTCCAGGAATTGAGTTTGATGCCCCTGATTTAGAGTAAATACACATTAAGGAGCCATTCACAGAGAACATTTTAACTTCATTTTTTTTTTTTTTTTTTTTTATGAACGCGTGCAGCATTTTAAGAATCCCACATTAGATGCAAGGGACCCTGGGGGTCCTACATCGGCAGAACAACTGCCTTTGCTAAAGCTGTCTCCAAGAACAATAGATCTCATTGCTCAGAACTACATACAGTAAGGGTCAATCATGAGTAAATTAAATTTTATTTTCGACTAAACAAATCCTTTAACCCAAAACGTACATTAGACAAGATGATAATCATGCTGATCTACCACAGCAACTGGTCAAAAAATACCCATATGTTTTCACTATATTCTTATTAATATACATATCTGACCCTGAACAGCTTTTCAGCCAGCCCCCATAAACCTAGAGGGCATATTGATACACAGAAAATGCCATCATTATACTGGCTACCCCTTCTCACTAACCTAACACAATAAGGGCAACAGTCCATATGCAAGGTTGGCATCTGTTGTTATCTGGGACCGCCACGGGGGGTGGGAGCAGAGGCAACCATCATGTCCAGCAAGGAAGTGTGTGTGTGCTTGTTTGTGTGGTTTGGTTATAAATGCACAGCTGTGCTAATATCCCGGCCTGGCACATTAGGGCTTGACCCCTGCCAAGCTGTAAGCTATAAATAATAGTTAATGTAATAAGGCAATATTTTTCATTAAATAAAAAATTTAAAAAACACACATATTTTGTAATCATTATGCAACATTAGCTACAGGAACACCCCCAACTTCAAAAAAGAAACTGACCACACCATCCCCCCTGAATTTTTTATTTTTTTTGGTTATAACAACCTGGAGCTGAACACTCCCAAACCTGTAGAGATGATTGTGGACTTCAAGAAGTATCCCCCTTCACCCACCTGACTCACCATCATGGACAGCACTGTAACAACAGTGGAGTCATTCAGATTCCTGGGCACCGCCATCTTCCAGGACCCGAAGTAGGACAACCACATTGACTCCACTGTGAAAAAGGCTCAACAGAGGTTGTAGCTGAGGAAGTTCATCCTGCCACAAGAGCTGCTGAAACAGTTCTTTGCAGCCATCACTGAATCCATCCTCTGCACTTCAATAATTGTCTGGTTCAGCTCAGCTACCAAATCAGACCTTAGAAGATAGCAGCAGATAGTCCGGACTGCTGATCAAATCACTGGAACAACACTTCACAGTCTCCAAGAACTGCACTTATCCAGAGTGAGTAAAAGGGCTAGCAAAATCACTCTGAACCCCTCACACCCAATCCGCTTCATTTTTTAACTGTTGCCATCATAGACATAAAACAAAATATATTCATTCATTAAAAGTGATATAGAATTCAACGTATGTGCAAATGTAACTTCTTTATGCATAAATAACTTAAAGTTTTATATGGTTTATAGGAAATTCAATGTCTGTAGTATGTTTTCATAGGAAAATATATTCTAAGTTAAATTAAAACGCTACAGCATGATTAAGGTGCATTTACCTCACTCCCCTGTGGGTTTTGTGTCTGACAGTCATAAAGAAACTCCTACATGCTATTACTTCACTTCATGTTGCATAAATCAGTTTTTATTCTACTTCTTCACCAATTGTCTGCTTTAAGATTTTAGAGGCATCACACAGAACATTAAAACTTGAATCGTGGGATATAAATTACAGTTAAATTGTCTGGTTATTTCCATGAGTAATATCAAGCAGGGAACACAGAAGTCTTCAGTTTGAATGGAACAAATGCTGTGCTCGAATGTCGGGGGTGCATTTTAAATGACATTGTCTTCCCAGAGGAGCTGAGGAAATCAAATTAACATACAAAAAACAGAGACTGGCTGAGGTATATGAGCTTGGAAAATAAAATCATTAATCTTCATGAATCTCCCATAGGAAATCTAATAAAACCAAGCAAGACTGTTTCCCACGATGCTGTACAGGCATATGCAAAAAGTTCTTCTAAATGCGCTGAAAATAAGAAACAGTTTCCTGTTGATGTGAAGTCAGTGTTAAGTGTCCCCCGAGTGGATTTTCAATAGGTAGAGGAAAAATTCTGTTCTATTCCTATTGAAACTCAGACCCATTGAGGTTTCCGTCATCATTTTCAAATGATTTTCAGATATACTCCCAGCACATCATTATATTCCGGTCTTCAGTTCCATTCCTATTCAATGAAAATATACTGAATATTACATCAAGGCACTTCTTATTTTGGGCTAAGACTTTTACTTGCATAATAACTTTAAACTTTTGAACCAACCTGGTGATCAAAGAACAGTGATTGAATGAACTCTGACTAAGATTCAGTGATGTCAAAGCTATAATGTGATTGAGTATTAAGGCATGTGATCCAAGTTTACCATTACACTTTCTCCGATAGTGAGTAATACAGCCTCTTCTCTCAAATAGCAAGACAATGGCCGTTTCTCAATACCAAGTACCAAGTTTGATTTTGGAGTGCGAACTCCTGAGGACGTGAGGACACAAGTCTGGTAATCCTGCAAATGGAACAGCAGCGTATTTGATAAGTCAATCAGCTTGCCGTATATTTACTGTATATTTACACTAAAACAAAATATGCTATCATACACACAGCCTCTTTTCTTTGTCATAGTCAATATGTGCATAAATATTTATACTACAGATGTTCCGATACCCTTTTTCTCTTCCGATAACTGGGTGTGTATCTGTAAATAAAGCTGTATATACTACTAGCCCTGTGTAAATTGCTAGAATTATTTTATTGTGTGCTTCAGACTGATCCTTTAATAAAACATGAACAAATACATGGTGAACTACTGTATTCATTACAGTATTTTTATTATCTGACATGAATTTGACAGTATTATTTATTTATATATAACTTCAAATGCAGCCAACAATCTAACACCGCAAACTAAAAAAAGGTATTTTAGTAAAACTGTATAAAGAACTGCAACAAATAAGTCTAGGAATATAAAAAAAATGATATATTAATCAGATAATCTTTTTACAACAAAACAAGTAAAAAACAAGCAACCATCTAGGTATAATTATTATTATTAATAGAGACGTATTATTATTACTACATAGAGACACAGCAAAATCTACCGTAGGCTACAACAGCAGCTTAATATATTGTCAATTTACTCATGTTAAACCAAACATTTATTTTAATGGGCTGCCATGAAGATCTTTGAGTGTCTGTGTTTATGATATGACAGTTTTCTCAAATGAAACGGTAAATTCTCATGAAGTGACGGTTTATGTGTTCATGTCCTCATATAGTGACACATGGCAGAGACTACAAAACAGTGAGCTCCCGCGCATCTGCGCCCGTCACCCACAGAGATGTAGAATTTGCAGGAGTAATATTTAAATAGTATTTTGCAGTTTAATATTCACAGACACTAGTATATATTCGGCTACAGTCTGGAGCCCTGCGCTTTGACTAACACGACTGAACGACTGAACGCAGCTGCGGGTACTGAATATACTCGCAGGGGGTAACTACCGGTACTACAGATACTTACTGCTAACCACTGATCTATAATATAGAAAATTTTGTTGTTTTTCCAACCCAAATGCTGGGTTGAGACAGCGGACATGAAAGAGAGCACGCACATCACATTAACATCAGATGCCTCCAGTGTGAGAAGCCGCCATCTCAGTGTGAAAGAAGCGAGAAGCGAGTGAAAGACATTAAGTAAAGATTCAAAATGTAAAGTTATGATTCATTGATTACGTCTGGGAGTATTTTGAGGTTTCATGAAAAGCAGAAATAATAGAGCTTATATTGAAAAATTATAAGGACGTCGTTTTCACCTCAGAATCGGAGCTCTTTTACTGAACTGAAGAGGTACTTTTAATATAACGTCCCTGAGTGTCTTATGTGATATTTACATAAAATTGTACAATATCTGCACTTTTTGAGGTGTTAATAGATGGTTATGGTTATGGTTACACTTATAATCTGTTATCTTTTCACAGTTAAACTGAATGTACATTAGTTTCCTAAAAGAAAATAATTATTTTGAGGCTGTTGAAATGGTAATTGTGTTTAGTGCAAGTAAAATTAATTCCATTATGTTATCAATTTTTTTTTTTTTTTTTTTTTTTTTTACTAAGAGTAAAATAATGTTTGTTTTTGTAGATGTTGAAAGCCAGAGACAAGATAACTTAATTATTTTGAGACTAATGTGAGTTATTTTTAGAAAATTAATGTTTCTGTTTTGTCCTGCCTGTTTACCTTACATTTTGATGCAAAACAGTATGACTACATGTTCATATTTAATTTAAACCAATAATGTCTGTGTTTTTCATTGCACAACTCAAGCCAACTTTGGAGTTGTCTGATTTGGAGAGTCATTGTTCTTGGCCTTCCCTCTTAAAGGAATAGTTCACACAAAATATAATTTATTTGCTCTCAGATCATTATACAAGTCTTATAAGACTTTTGTCTGTCTTTACAACACAAATTAATATATTTTTAAGCCTCATAAATACAGAGTTATTGTAGAAGTAATCCATTTGTATATTTATATTGTCACAAGTGGAGGTGTGCTAAGTAAACGCTCGACGAAGGAGATAACAGATAAGGCTTTTTAATAATACATGGGAGGAAAAAGGGCACATCCGAACACAAATCCAAATCAGGGTATCATACATCAATAGCGGACAAATGGGAACTAAACAGACAGGGTATTTAAACACAAGGAAAATGTAGTGAGAAGAACGGGAACAGGTGGGGATTAATCAAGTAACTAAACTAGGAACAGAATGTGACCAAACAGGGAAAACACAAAAGGAACAGAAGTCCATGAATGTTACAATTTTCCCCCTCCCGGAATGGTCCGTCCTCGCACCGAGGCCTATAATCTTGGGAGGGTGGAGGTTTAGGAGGTGGGCGTGGGGCGGGCAGGCAAGGGGCAGGCAATGGAGAGGGAGCATGGAGCAGAGTACCAGGGTGGAGTGGATGGAGGGAGGAGCCAGGGAGGAGCCCGGAGCAGGAGTCGACGGCAGGAGGAGCCATGGTGGAGGAGGAGCCGACAACACCAGGGGGGCGACTGACGGAGACTGCGCCAGTGGATGTGGAGTCCAGGATGGAGCAGAGCAGCCGCAGGGCCAGGGTGACGCAGAAGATCCATTGGCCCAAGGCAGAGCAGAAGGCTCAGGTGACCAAGGCGCAGACGGGGAACTTGAAGACCACTGCGGAGCTGGAGCGACTGAGGATGGAGGTGGAGCTGGAGGGAAGGAGAAGCTTGATAGAGCTGGAGGGATGTAGCGACGAGGCAAAGCCAGAGGATGCATTTCATTTTACATGTTACTTTTTGACTGTTTTCTCTTGTTTTTAATAAATATTTACCTATTGATAGTTATTATTTATCTGTAAAAGTAATTTTAAAATGAACAAGATTTGTAGGTTTATTTATTTGATGGGTTCATTTTAGCCTAGCAATGCAGTAATTTTTAACCACAAAAAAGCAACCCAGCATGCTAATAATACTAATCCAACTTGATGGTTTAAAATAACCCAGTGTTGGGTTCGTCCCTGGGTTGCCAAAATAACCCAAATTTTTTTTTTTTTTTTAACCCAGCAGTTTTTAGAGTGACTGCCTCTTTTTCTTAAATGAAAAGTTTTAATGAAAAATAATAGCCATTAAAATGTATAAGCGAGAAATATAAGTGGCTTATAGGAAAAAAATACAAAGCAAACAATTCAGGCAAACGTATGCTATATCAGCGCTGAACAAAATTAAAGATAAATATATAAAGTTATGAAACTTAACTTTGCGCTCAGCCAAACTATATGACCAGTAACAAATAATAGATTCACGAGACCAATGATTACCTTTTAGACTTACCCAAAACAAATTGTATCTCATGTTTAACCACTACAGACACATCACAGCCAGTGGCAAAGGTCAGAAGGACTAGTTGAGCTGAGGCTGCTCTTGGCGGGTTCATGAGCACTGAGTTCCCCGGTGAACGCCCGGAGCTTTTAATAACTACATTCTCATCTGAAAACCTATATTTCATGGCACAATAACAACATTATTTTGACAATTATGCATGTTATCTCCTCCACCATAATGCTTGCTTGATGGTGTGCAATGCATTGTAGGATACCTTTTGCCTCAAGTTCGCACAAGTCACCTCTTGAAGTATCTTCGATAAAAGGGGCTGAGCAAAACACATCCTGGGATTTGAACTGTACTTGGCTAGATTTGAACTCCGAATTGGAACACTACTTGGGCAATGACTGATGACAAATCATGACAAGTCCACAAGAGCACAAATACAGAAAAGAAAGCATATTCAGAAATGGGCCAATCTCTGCCCTGAAGATTGAAAATCGTTTCAGATGTGTTTGATGTGGATTGGAGCTGAAATCTACAGGACAGCAGCATTCCAGGAGCAGGGTTGGTGACCCCTGGTCTAAAGATTTAAAATATTGGAAAGCTGTTGTATTTATGATGTGGTCCATTCTATTTACCTGGTGACTAAACACTCTGGGGACCACAACGAAACCCAGACACCCTCTCTAAGAAAGTTCAGCAGGACAGTGGAGTTATTCCCAACTCCACATAAATACACATAAATGAAATTAGCTCATTTGGAGATTTTTCTCACTAAGGAGTAGCCAGAAAATCAGCGTGAAACATAGAGTTGTTATTTTGTCTATGCAAATGCCAGAATTAACACATTCTTAATGAGACTTGAAATGGTTTAAAACAAACTGAGAATGGATTAATACCACAAAATTATTAACTGTTACAGTTATATTTTAGGTCAGACAAAATTAACTCAAATAATTTCATGCATTAGTAAGTACTGTTTTTTTTTTTTTTTTCAAAACATTAATACATTTAAACGCACAACAATTTCATACTCACAGACCCTCTCTTCACAATACTGACAACCAACCAAACATGCAAAATGACTGACAGGCAGAATGTGTTTTCTCACAGAAGGGCAGGCATGGAAGAGATGAGGATCTACTGTATATATACAGCTTTAGTATTCATTAAATGAAAAACAACCCAAGGAAATAAAGAATGTAATCCACAGATAAGTATGAACATGAGAGCCTCACCGCCCAACACAAAGACAATATCACGCAATAATCAGGCAGCATTATAAACACAAGATAATGAGTAACTAAACAAAACACAGGCGAAAATAATCTATATCATAGTAAAAACACATAATCAGAAAGCAAGGAAACTAAGCAAACAGGAATTAAACACATGGAGGAAACACCAGATATGGTCTTATTTTTGGGTGATATGAGGGTCTGTAGTACTGTACTTACCCAAGGAGAAAGCATGACTGTCAACTTGGATCACGAAAACTATTTTTTAGTGTAAATTATTGTTTATTGTAAAAGTTGTTGAAGTTTAGCCGATAGGCTGTCGATTCATTGAATGATAAGCTGTTTCCTCAAAATAGTTGTTCATTCAGCGCAGTGAAGCCTCTCCTCCATAAAAAAATAAATAAAAAAAAAATAAAAAAAGCCTCTGGTCTCTTTCTCTGCATGTACTTCAGGCTTGCCTTCCAGTGGTTTTGGAAATATAGTCATCAAAGGAAACAGTAAATACATAGCAACTTAAGAGCCCACAACAGACTGACAATATTCTCTTACGAATATGATTTACATAGAACCAATAACTGCACATATTAATTAAATTTTTTGCCATTGATATGAAATATTAAAAAAGAACTCTGTAATGTAGAAAATAATTATTAGAAAAACAATCTCATATTCATTCAGTTTTAAATATCATACACTCATAAAAAATAAGTTCTGTATTTGCATCTTTTGTTCGATGAAAACCCTTTTACATCAAAGGTAACTTTCCAATGCACAAATTATTTAAATATTCTTAACTCTAGAAAAACAAACAAACAAACAAACCAAAAAGGTATTTGTTCTAGATGTTATGAACAATATGTATCATTGTCTGTAAGGTGGTCTTGCTACCCTTTTATTTTGGTAAAAAACAACAACAACAACAACAAAAAAACAACAACAACAGATTACTTGTACCTCTTGTTGCCTAACAAATCAAAATGATGTCAAATGTACACAGTAGACTTCCAATTATTAATTAGTTCCTGCTAGTTCTTCACACCCACCACTCTGAATGGCATATTGTATTTGTGTTTCAGCAGAGGGAGACTAAAACGCCTGCAATTTCTGCCCTTATGCAGCAGCATTGATGGCGACGCATTAGGCAGTGCAACAGATTGCTCCTCAGGTGAGAATGCTCCGTGCCACCACAAATCCGTTTTTCATACTGTCTGGCAAGCATGTGAAAAAAAGGGAAAAAACAAAACAAACAAAGCTCACCAGAGACTAATTTAGCAAGAAACCCAGTGATGAAATGCAGACCATTCATTCTTGTGCATTCCACTGACACCTGGTGAAGGATTGCACTGAAACAAGTGTGTTTCTCCACAAGGCAACCAAGGGTAAAAGGCATTAGCTTCTGATTGAATCAAGTGGACTGTTTGTAAAACACATCTGGATGAGGAATGACACTGAAAAGGTGGACATGGGATTTTTGCTGCTTTCTCTTCCATTCGTTTTATTTAATAAGGATGTCAGTGGAAGAGCCAAACAGAGGCCATCACTTATATAAAAAGGCTTTTTTTAAACAGAGTGCAGAGTGGAAATAATAGTTAATATGAGGCGAATAGGTGAAGTACTTAAATTGTAAAACAAAACAAACAAAAAACAAACAAACAAGATATTATATATATATATATATATATATATATATATATATATATATATATATATATATATATATATATATATATATATATATATATATATATATATATATATATATATATACATATATATATATTAATGCTTTGAATAATTACAGTCACAAGTGTGATGAGAATCTTGCTTTATTTCACTTGTTTACATTTATTACAGTTTATCCATGACAAGATTTTGCTGGACACGCATCCCTGATCAAATTTAGTAAGTGTGGGAAACATGGCTGGTGTGCTGTTAGATAAGAGACTGCGTGGTTGTACAAATTAAGGTTTAATTGGTCTGTCTAACTGGTTTTCTGTCAGTCCTCTAACCACAAGGAGAAAAATGCAACCTTAAACATGGCATATGTTTGTTGATCCAGTAAGAAATACATAAATAAATAAATAAATAAATAAATAAATAAATAAATAAATAAATAAATAAATAAAAAACCTTCAGCTGAATGCAGTTCTTACAGGCCTATAATCTTGTTAAATGTGGATTTTAAGCTGTTATCCAAGCTGTTAGCAAGAAGACTTGAATCACTCCTCCCTCAAATAATAAACAGACCAGACAGGTTTTATTCAACAAAGGCTGTCATATCAGGAGAATGTTAAATATAACACAGTATTCACAAATATCCAAAACTCAAATGCTTGCTGTTTCCTTAGATGCAGAAAAGGTGTTTGACTGTGTTGAATGGACATACATGTGTGATGCGCTGGGCAAGTTTAATTTAGGACTTTATTAACTGGACCCTACACTGTGAACCAAACTGCTTTTGTTATTACCAATGGCCTCCACTCTCTTCCCTCTGTCCCCTCTCCTTTTTGCCGTTAATTCTGGAATCCCCTGCAGAGACTATTAGAACTTACACTGATATCCATGGGGTTGAGATTGGTCAGTTAGTTCATAAAATTGCATTATATGCCGACAATAAAATTCTAACTTCTATCTACAATTTTCACAGTCATTAAAAAAATGAATAAAACTCTTTGAATGAGAAGGTGTTTCCAAACTTTTGGTCTGTACAGTATATGGATCTCTGCATAAACAAGATTATCCCTGTCTTTCGAAAAAAATAATGAGCTCACTGGAAACTATTTCCAGTTCAACTTCAGTTTCGCTGAACCAAAACAGTGGATTTAAATCTCTGTGCCACTTCAGGTGAAGTGCAGAAATTCATTTAAGAGGTCTTTCCCTTCATCCTTTGTAATGCAAGTCCAGAACATTCAATTTAATGCTCTCCAGACTGTAGAGGGATTTTGGGGATGTTCATTAGCCTGAGCTATTGCCAGTATCATATATATTGTTAATAGTGAACAAAATTAGGTGCAGAGGAAAAATGCGCAGTGACACAACAGCGACAGAGAGATGGGCCATGGCTGAAAATCGCCTGAATTGAACGAGCACTAAATAATGCATTGGGCATGCTGAAGAGGCACCCTGCATTTAAAGAGGCAAATGTGGATGAAGTAGTCTGGTGTCATGGTGATGACAAGCTTTGAATGTTAATGTTCGGCCAATGAATGTGGAGGGGAAAAGTGCAATCCGGCAGTTTCTGATAAACAGCGAATGAGGCACTTTGAGATTACAGGCTAATTATTAATTTGCCTCAGTGTTTGAAAATTAAAATACTTTTCTGACCCCATTTTGAATTGTAAACTGAGAGGGCAAGCCCTCTGTGCCAGTGTCACCCTGGGTAACTTTATACACAGTCGGATGAACAAATAGAAGCTGGCATAATCGTTAACACTGCAATAATTAAAGATCTTTACTAGGAAGGCCAAAAGAAGTGTTGGGATCCAGTTCAGCTGAACTCTGTCACCCACAAGGAGATGAATGCAATGAAAATGTGCAAAATCATAATTCCAAGATAGTCGTATACTTATTAACATGTAAGTATACACTTATACTCGAACGCGTAAATTGTGTGGGGTGGGAGGCGGGATCTTAATGATTGTTTTCTTTAAAAGGAATTAAAGTATTTACTGTATATAGATGTAAGAAAAAGAGCTCAGATCACTTGATGAATGTGGACATCGGCCGACTCTGTCAAAAAATGATGTGACTCAAACTGTCCAAGAGCCACACAGGGAAGTACAGGGAAGTTTACTTTCCATTTTGAAAGGCAACTGCCAATGCAAATTGTAGACTGTGATGCAGCTTACTAGGTTTATGATAAAATAAATCTAGATCATTTATTTTAAAATAAATGGTTCTTAGTTAAAAGGACCAAAACATTAGAAAGGTAAGATGTCTCTGTGACAGACATGTAGGTTAACCTCCCACGTGAACAATGCTATTTTTTTCTTTTTCTCTCAAGCACTCTGGGAAATGGGACTTGGAAGACAGTTATGCATTTTTGGTGTTAATGTATTCGGGTCATTCATTATGTACAACAAAAGGTTTTATGAATATTGCTGAGGCCTGAGGTCAGTGTTCTTGCCATAGGGTAATTATTTTTGATACTCTGGAGATAGTCAGTTTCCTTCAAACCTTCCAAACTGAATCTTTATTGAATAAGCTCAGCTTTAGCATACCTTGTGGCCACAGAGGAAATGTAGAGAACAGAATAGAGCTCTCTATTATCTGACTCTCTGTGAATACAAGAGCATTAAACACAAAGCTTTGGGTCATTTTTTGGCTGCCATCTTGATCATCATTTTCTGGCTGCAGTGATCACATGGGATATGTTTGAAATGTCATTCTACAACACTTCTCAAAATATTTGTGATGGTGTATCCCACATTTAAAGAGCCAGTAAGATGAAAATTCTAAGCTTCCTATCACTGTTTATAAGTCCTGTACAATAGGTTTAAATCCATCCACGTTTAAAAAACATTGTCATTTTGTCAAAGTATCATTTTAAAATTACCTCAATTCTCAGAGATCCCCAAACGGTTCGCGCGAAGCTGTTCAAAAGATTCAGTTTCCTTAATCCCCACCTTTCAGTACCATACTGTGTTCTGATTGGTCAACTGACATTTTGAAAATGACACTGTCAGTTTTGATTGGTTGTTCCGCACACAACTTCATGGTAAACAATGCATTAGCATCTTTTTGGGGTGAATTATGTCTTATTCCTCTCATCGCGAAGCAAACTGTAAAATAAAATATAAATTGTTTTCATATGGATTACTTTATCACAGAATATCTGTTAGCAGCACTTGTTTCACTTCATTTTAATGATGTGTTTGTAAATGAAGATCAGCAGCGCAGACAAAGGCTGCAGACAGCACACATACTGATAAGACGCTCGGGAGAAAACAAACACATAACTTCATAATCATACTTCGCGTTTTGATTCGGAGCTGCTTGTTGGTCTAAATAAAGTTGGTAATGAACCCTCTTTTATGGCCAAAAGCTTTGAAAATCCCACCTTGTACTCAGCGAGATTAGAAAAGCAGTCAACAGTGAAATGTTGTCAACACAACAAAAGGGATTTGTTGTACTGCTCTGGTATTGTGGTAAAAATTAATTTTAGCCATTGGTTCTTCTTCTTCTTTGGCAGTGAAAATAAAACAAACGGTCTCCTCGACATGATGCTCTCACACCAACCAGAGCGTCTGTGTGGGGGGGTGGGACAGGTCAGAGTAGTTTTGTTTCTCCCAAGACGGTAGGCGGAGATTATTATGCAAAGTGTTCCTAGTGACGTACATAGAGATGGGCAAAAGATTTGAAATCTATAATGACTCATTTCAGCAATTCAGAGTCGACTTACTTTAGAAGCCAATAACTTTATAAATCGTGTACTTTTTGGTTTAAGTAGTTTGCACATTGTTTACACTGATGGACAGCTACATCATACACTGTAATACAGCTAATTTTTGATTTCCCATCTGTGTGGTTCTTTAAACATGTTCCAGCAAGAATGATGGTTAAACTGAAAGCAAATCAAAGCAAGACATTTTATTTTAAACTGTCATTGTTTAAAATGAAATAGATAAGATGTCACTTTTTACAAAAAAAACAAACAAAAAAAAAAAAAAAAACGTGACATTCAGCCAAATATGGTGACCCATACTCAGAATTCGTGCTCTGCATTTAACCCATCCAAAGTGCACACACACAACAGTGAACACACACCCGGAGCAGTGTTCATCATTTATGCTTCAGCGCCTGGGGAGCAGTTGGGGGTTCAATGCCTTGCTCAAGGGTACCTAAGTCGTGGTATTGCCGCCCCAAAATTCAAATCCACAACCCTAGGGTTAGGAGTCAAACTCTCTTACCACTAGGCCACGGCTTCCTAAGACTTTAATATAGAGACCAATTCTCACTATTAACTAGTTGCTTATTAGCCTGCCAATTGTTAACATACTGACTGTTTATTAGCATTTATAAAGCATTTATTGTACATTACCATATTCTACAACCCTTATTCTACTCAATACCTAAGCGTAAAAACTATCTTAGGGGAGAGCGGGGCACAGAGCAACACTTTTCAACTTTCTCTCTTTGTGTACATCCAAATGGGGGTTCAGAATATACATAATTTTACATAAGTAATTTTACACTTGTCTAGTATAAATATGTAATTTGTTTCATAATTACAGTGTGTACATTTTTCTTTATCTACCCTCAAAAATCTGGGCAATTGGAATTTAAAACTGGTTAGTGTATTCTGCTAGTTATCAAACTAACATTTTAAATATTAAACAATATTTTAGTGTTTTTATTTTATTTTATTATATATATATATATATATATATATATATATATATATATATATATATATATATATATATATATATATATATAAAGTTCTACATAGTTTTTATAATTTCAGTTTGAATTGGAGTTATTTTAGCACAAGTTAAAGGGATTGTTCACCCAAAACGCACTAAGGGTATGCTTAATTTATGACATTATATAAGATTATTTTACTGATTTTTTTTTCTTTCCTTTTTTTTTTGTGTGCAAATTTTACTATTTTTTTATTTTTTATTATTATGTTTAAGTAACACGAATCAATAGCGACCATTTGATGCAACTCTTTTCAAGTTAACTTGACAACCATCTTGTTAAAATGCCTGAGCAGCTATTTTCTTGTGAAGTGAACTTTTATAGTGAAGTAAAGCTCCTGTCTGCTTGAATTGTGTAAGCTGACACATGGCCTTTTGCTGAAATCTGATCAGCATATGAAATGTAGAGTACATATCTCTTTGACACATTGGAGCTACAAAATCAAATTTGGGTTTCAAACCCACTGTTTAGAACTGATCGTTGATCAAAGAGATGAAATTCGCTCTGTTTGTTCATAGAGTTTAGCCAGTATTCAATACATCTAGAACAAGTAGTCATAATTTAAATGTTAGTATGAAATGCCTTTCTTCTATAACAGCTGAGAATATCTGTCACTGGAAAAGATGGAAAACTGGAATTGTTTGCCTTTGCTCATGAAATCTTGCATAGTTATGAACTAGATAGAATTAGAAAGGTTTATTTCTTCCTATACCCTGACTTTTGACCGGTTCTCAAATGTAAAAATGCTTGTTTGTACTGTATTTTAATAAGGCTTTGCATTTTACATGGTGTTAGTTCGACAGCTGACAAAAGCTCAGCACCTTGAGCATATGTGCGGGTGTTCAGTATATAGTCAATTACTCACATGAATGCACTGGGATAAGTACAAGTTTTAATCAGGGCTATGGTGACTGCTTTAGTTCCTGCAGGATATAAGGGCTTGCTGGAACTCCATCCAGGCTCATTTCCACCACTATTTGTTACCTAAACTAGAAACAGGCATAATCGACGGCAGATTCAACGGAATTCTCCCTGTGGACACAAACATAGTGCTTAAGCAACACTTAATGAATCCACCTCTACAATGTGTAGAGCAAATGGAGATGCTTCTTTATTGGCATTTAGGAAGAGGAAACTTCATTTCGCTTGTTCGTAGTATTGATCGACCACAATCATAAACAGTTAGGGACTCCTCCTGTTCAAAGTGAGCTCATGCTGGGCAGATGTGAAGAATAGCTTGTCACTGGAATCCATTAAGGAGATTCCTCAGAAACACAAGCTTTTCCTAAATAGCCATCAACTTCACAGTTAAGTGCTTATTACTTTGTTTCTTTTCTCCCCTGGCTCTTATGACACTTGAACATTAATTTGATTAATGTTTAAATCCACCCTGACTACATGCAGCCACACAAGAAAACTTAGGAGATTCCTTTGTCATCCATCAAGTTTGTTGAGTTGTTTATCAATATGTTGGCCCATGAATGTGCTGTACACCCCTATGAAAAGACTAAAAGGCCTCCTCTTTCTTCTGTGAAATTGGTGGCTCTCTGGGAAAGTCATCGCCACAGCAGGGGAAGCCAATTACTGTCTTTTCAGAATGACAATCACATTTAAAACAACATTTACTTAAATTAAACAAGCTTTTTGCAGTGACACTTGATTTATGATATTTCAAGTGATACTTTTAGAAAGTGAAAATAAACAACATTTTTTAAGAATCGGGCTGAAATAAAGCAGCTTTTGCAATTGCTTCTATGCAACTTTCTGTTGCTAAATGGGAGATGCAGCAACTAATGCAGAAAGCAGCTATTTGTTGGGCACTGAGACATCTAACAATTGCAAATATATGATTTGCTCTCAGGTGATTCCTCTCAAATGCACAAGAAGGAGAGTTACATGAAAGTTATGACAGTGAAGCCATTCTCTTATTTGTCGAAAGGTAGTTAATGGCCACTAGGCTCTGTATTTTGATGGAGCTAATGAAGTTGAGAGCAACTAGCCTGCTGTACCCTTCAGTGATGCTTTCCATTGAAGATAATGAAACCATAGGGGAGACTGTAAACAGGATCTAAAATGAGCCCAAAGCCTGTCAATGAACTAAGAGGCCCTGTGTTTGTTAATTACTGTACATCGCACATCCTTCAGGCTCGTTAAGCATGTGTTTTAAAGGGGTGACACAGATGGGCTAACAAATAGGGCTAACAACAGTTTATATTACATGTCTGCATTGTAAAACTGTGAAAACGTGTGCACATTGTTGGACTTAGAATAATCCGGGGATATCTGATAAATATCAATCAGTCCTTTGGGTAAATGACGATTATTATTATTATTATTATTATTATTATTATTATTATTATTATTATTATTATTATTAATATATTTTTATGAACCAGTTCACAAAACCAGTCTGAACAGTTGTTCAGTAATTGCTGAGAAAATATCCTAAAATAAAGATCAAGATGTTAAGATTAACATATTGCTTTAGAAGTCAATACGTTGTTTCTAATAAGTCCTTAGAATTTAATATAAGTCTATCACTGCTCTACAGTATAGAAAATAAATTTTACAGCTTTAAAACTCTGTAATTTCTTCTTTTCATGTATGGAAACTTTTAACATCCTAGCAAGCATTAGTAAATATGTTGTTGTTTATAGACAGTATTCATGTTTTGCTGGTAAGATCATTGGTCTCTTTAAGTAATAATTGTGTTGATTATTCACATCTATAGGCACAGGAGAACATACTAATCATCTTGCCTAAAGCAGAACACAAACGTGCACACATAAATTCTTAACCTTGTTCTAATGTTATTGGTATTAACTAATTCTAATTAAATGTCTTTGTACAGATTTATGTTTTAAAATTTCACCTAGAGTACGTTTATATATTTATGATAAATGAACATGGTTTCTCTATTCATTTGTTCCCACATTTTCCCCCTTTAAATGTAGAATACATTTTAGAATAACTTTTATAGATGAATCAAGATTTTTTTCACGAAAACTGTAGATGCACAGTCAGTGAACCCAATATCCGCACTGCAAAAAATGGCTTATCTTACTTAGTATTTGTGTCTGGTTTCTAGTCAAAATTAATTTAGCTTTTTTCCCCCTTGAAAACAAGACTAAATATCTTAAGTCATTTGGCTTATCTAGTGAAAGTATCTTGATTTAAGAATTGTAAGATTTTTGACTAGAAAAGAGACAAAAATACAAAGTGACACAAAAAAAAAAAAAAAAAAAAATTGCGCAGATGCGCTCTCTTCATAAAGCACTGAGACGTGGCGACATCAAAAGGAGGAAACACACCAAACTAACAAAACACTTTAAAGGCAGACACCCAGATAAAATGAAAGAGTTCAAGCACCTAAGTTTAGTTGTGTTTCCCATACATTGATTTATTTTTGGCTGCCATAATATCAAAACTGACCGCCACAAATCGACTTTCCAAAATGCTTTGACATGAGCACTGCAAGTCAAACCCGGTGTGGGTGTTTTTATATCACTGTATTTCTGAAGGAAATTATGGATATCATTTTCACTTCATCTTACCTGCAATGCCCGATTTTCACTGGTATTGGTACCGAATACTAAAATTTTGGTACCGTGACAACACTAACACAAACGTCATGCATCCAGGCCAGTAGGTGTCAGTATAGAATTGAAAAACCAAACAAATATGAGCCAAAAATAAGGCTAGTTTGAGATTAGCAAAATCTGTGTAGAACTGATCGCCAGTGATCACTGCAAAATGCATGTTCATAACAAATGTGCCCGAGGGTGGTCTGCCTTGCTCTGATGTCATGGCGACGAGAGCCAAAAATCTCTCACGACAGATAATCAACCATGCAGTTGAGTGCAGTTGCTCACCCCCAGCTGTGCTGACCAAAAGCACAATAGGAAATGACTCGCTGATGACACAACGTAATGCTCATTGGTTCAAACAGACGTTGTGTGGCATTCTTTTCTAAAAGGTTTATTATTTTGTATATTTTTTAAATCTGATACATTGTCATTATGTGTTTAAATTATGCATGAATATTCCCAAACAACATTACAGTGTGATCTCTGAAATATGTGATAGTTCTATTTGAAAACTTTTAAATGGAGTAAATAGCAAGCACTTTGAGTTTCTTGATCATCATATTTGTTTTCATATAAAAGCAACAGAGCTGAAATTATGTCATGTTTATCAGGAACACAGCTCATGAGTGTGTGAATAAAGCGATATCCACTTTTGATGTAGATGTCTGTTCTACTTCGAGAGCGCAGAACGGTCCGTCTTGACTGCACTTATTTCACTCCTCCCCTCATTGCAGATGCCTACTAGGCGGACTCTCAAATGAGCCTATACACTTACTGAGACAGTCCACTCTTTTACATCATTAGGGGACAAAACAGCTCTCTGCTTTTGGATGATGTGAGCAGTTGTCCTCACTCTCAGGTCACAAGGAATTTTCGTTGCAGAGTTTGAACAGTTATTTTCTTGCAATAGATGCCAGCTTGACATGTGCTCTTCTCTCGTTGACCACTACTGTTGTGTAGACCCCTCTATGTTCAGTTTTGGCTTTTCTTTGTTGCAGTCCAGACAATGTATTAATTGAATCATTCTCATCATCTGTATCCATCTCAGAACAGGTAGTGATCAGTGTAGATTTTGATTCAATCTTGTTTTAACATTCAGAATGAGTGATTCTTGATTTTGCCTAAGTGCAATTTGCTGTTATTTTAATCCCTGAGCCTTTGTTGGAATATGGTTGTGGTACCTGACAATCCTGACATTTGGCTACTTGTCCAATCCACTGTCGTGAAGGGAAACCAAACCCATTCTTTACAGACTGTGAGCAAATGCAAATATGGAAATGGATGTTACATCATGACTGCACCCATGTTATAAGCGTGGTCAGTACTGTGTGGTTAACTATACCTTGATGTTCCATTCTTGTGCATCATCTAGATCAGGGGTTCCCAAACTTTTTAGCCCGCGACCCCATGATAAATGCGCTGCTGCCCCGCGACCCCCCCCCCCCCAAAAAAAAAAAAACAACACCTCTCGTCGCGTGAAATGTACATCAAATCGATTTTATGCCCAGTCTCAAAGCACACGAAGTTATATTTTATTGTTCTGCGTGCAAAATCAGTGTTACAATTCTGCATGAGCTGCTCGATATCCACCTTTTCTCTTTTGGAAAGTAACTGTGCAGCTATGTTGGGTTGAACTCGTTCATTATTCTGCCATCAGGAACCAGTCGAGTAAGTCTGAGCCAGTGTTGCCAACTTCTTTCAATGGAAAGTAGCTAAACCCTGCCTGAAAAGTCGCTAAATGTCGCTAGATGACGTAATATGCTAATTAGCATATTCATGACGTAAGTGCGTCACATTATCTTGCCCTTTCTGTGCTCATGTACTGCATTTTAAGGCAGCCAAAATTCTCAATAAAAGTTTTATTATTATATTTGAATGTTTCTGTTGTCCAACAACTGAATTAATATTATAATGACTGAAACGCGCCTATTAAGAATATATAACCAGCTCTCAAAGATGTTAATCTCTGCACTAAAATCCTATTTACGACATTGTCTAATGAAATCACATACACATACGATTAAGATAATGATTGTACTGTGATTTCGGCTATACTTGTATGTAAAATAGAGTTAGAAGCAACAGAATATATTTTTTAACTGAAAGTGCTGCTCCTCTCTGCTCGTTGAACATAGCAGATGCAGAGAGAGTGAGGCGTGTGCGCACGCTGGGAGAAATAGAGAGAGAGAGAGCTCGTGCGGCAGTACCGGAGAGTCTCAGAGACTAAAGCCGCGTTTCCACCGCAGGAACTTTACCCAGGAACTAGGGACTTTGGCCTGGTACTCGGTGTGTTTCCACCGCAGGAACCAGAAACTAAATAAAGTTCCGGGTAAAAAAATGCCCCTCAGAAAGTCCCTGCTGGCGAGGTGGTACTTTTTCAAAGTTCCGGAACTTTCGGGGGCGGGACTTTGGCGCTAAACATTCTGATTGGTTGAGTTCACGCAGCATTGGTTGAGTTCAACCACCATTTATTCGAATCAACATTTTCAAAATATTACTGTTATTGTGTCATGAAATGTAATTTAAAAGTATTTCAGGCGAGAATGTAGTTGTTTAAAACTCAAATCTGTGGTTTATTTATAAAGACAGTGCCTATTTAAAAATGTGTTTCGCCGATCTCAGAGACGGTAAGCTCCACTCGATCAGCGGGAGCTCAGTCCTCATGTATCCGCAGAGAGCAGCCTCATCTCGGATAGATCTTCTGATATGTGCCGCTGGCTCTGATGTCTCTTTAGTGGTTAAACATAAAATATTATTCAGCTGCGTGGTAAATCTAACAGGTTTTCTTTGGTCTGTATTCAATTTATCTATATGTTAAAATGAAAATAAAAAAGGCAAGTCTATATGATATTTCGTTTCATTGCAATGGCTGTATATAACATTACACATATCCCTGAACTAAGTACATTTCTGCAGCTGTTATTATGTTTAAATGAAAACGAAAGGAGGCAGTGGTATTTTATATCCTATTTAGTTTTATTGTAAATATACTGAGGGGAAAATAACAGTAGCCAAAGCGATCTGAGTTCACGCAGCATTGGTTGAGTTCAAACACCATTTATTTGGATCATTTTCAAATATTACTGTTATTGTGTCATGAAATGTAATTTTAAAAGTATTTCAGGCGAGAATGTAGTTGTTTAAAACTCAAATCTATGGTTTATTTATAAAGACCGCCTATTTAAAAATGTATTTCGCCGATCTCGTAGACCGTGAGCTCCACTCGATCAGCGGAAGCTCAGTCCTCATGTATCCGCAGAGAACAGCCTCATCTCGGACAGATCTTCTGATATGTGCCGCTGGCTCTGATGTCTCTTTAGTGGTTAAACATAACATAATTCAGCTGCGGGGTAAATCTAACAGGTTTTCTTTGGTCTGTATTCAATTTATCTATATGTTAAAATGAAAATAAAATATTATAATATAATATTATAAATATAATATTTCGTTTCATTGTAATGGCTGCATATACACATATCCCTGAACTAAGTACATTTCTGCAGCTGTTATTATGCTTAAATGAAACCAAAGGAGGCAGTGGTATTTTATATCCTATTTCGTTTTATTGTAAATATACAGAGAGGAAAATTACAGGATTCGCGTAGTCGCTGACATCACACTCCCCAGTCGAATGCACGAAGTCAGAACTAACTACCAATGATGCACGTCCAAAATCAGCGTACCTTTTTTTTTTTTTTTTTTAAATGAGCGGTACTTTGTATTGAGAAACGCGCCGACCTACGTCACCAGTCTATTTGCCTAATCTACCCGGTACTTTACACCGTGGTGGAAACGCAGAAAGCAAGGGGTCTGGGGGGAAAAAAGTTCCTGGGAAAAAATGTTCCTGGTACAAATGTTCCGGGTAACGCGGCATAAATAAGGTCTGTCAAAAAAAGTCGCTAGATTTGTCACTAGTCGCTTTTTTGGAAAAAAGTCGCTATGGGGGTCTGAAAAGTCGCTAAATCTAGCGACAAAGTCGCTAAGTTGGCAACACTGGTCTGAGCTGCTCACACGCGTGCTCACACGCGTGCTCACACCCGTGCGCGCACACACACTCATGCTAATCCGCTAGATGTGTCACTTTATGCTTTCCATGGTGACGCGTCATTGCTTGTCACGTGACATACCGCAGCAACAACAGAGCTGAATGAATTATCTGCTTTTGTCATTTTTCCTTTTTTATTCAAAATATTAACAAATTTGTTAGATATGGCATGACAAAGCTGATATTCCGATTGTCAAATATATGCAAGTGGAAGTGTTTTGTTGTTTAAACACCTTTATAACGATCGCGTTAGTTGAGCTGTATGCGCAATGGGCACAGCCATCTTAGTTTGTGCCGCAGACGCAGTTCAGAGAATCAGATCTGTTGGATTTACAACACGTGAATTCATCCACTTCTCCCGAAATACATAAAAGTAAGTGGCTGGTGAACTGGGAGAATAATGGAGTAAACTTTAAAGTTACTTACACAATGTGTATCTGATATGAATAAAATGTGTCTAATTATAATGAAAAAGATTATTATTGCCTCTTCCTTTGACATCAGTGTGTATTTTACAAACTCTAAATGTATTGTTTTTTCTAGTACTTATATGTCTGAAACCTAAAATAAACATTATGTGGTTGAAAACACTGAAAAGTTGTGATGACAGCTCTGAGCGCACTTGTCTCTGGCTCAGCGCCAGCCAACTCGCGAGAGCACATTTGAATTTCACGTCATGCACTGACCGGTGTGGTCGTACACTCCAGGGACTAGTCTAGACTGATCACACCGGTGTGATCGTACGTGCGATGCGAAAGAGTTAAATTAATCGAAACAAAAATATATAAAGCCTATATCGAAATCATCTCGCGACCCCTGTGCCGTGGTCCCGCGACCCACCGTGGGGTCGCGACCCATACTTTGGGAACCACTGATCTAGATGACCAGCAGATGCCTCACCAGTGTCACTCTTCTGTTTTATTCACAGTTGTACATTACAGATTCACTTCTTTGTCAATAAAGTGCATTGTGGCGTCAAGTACCTGTAGTTGCCATTTCTCAAATGTCCAGTGGTTTCTCTTGAGAATGACTTGCTTTCCTTGCTCAAGCATGATTGTCCTGCATGCACTGCACTGAGTTTTCTTGATATAATGGTTATTCTTGAGGGTAGATTAATGGAAGAGTCTCCCGATACAGTTTGAATGATTATCTTGGTCTAACATCATTTACTATATTAATTGGCCTGTAAATAAAGTTTTTTTTTTTTTTTTTTTATAATTTTTTATTTACCCATAAAATTTCACACTCTATAACTGTACAACACTTGTAATTGCAAGTAGATTGGCAGATATCTAAATAGAGTTTTGACAGGAGGTGAAATGTCAAAGACAAACAACTTCTGTGGTAATTAAATTCAGTTAATTTTTTAATTTATTTTTTTGTTAACAAAAATCTGTTGGCCAACTCTTGTTATACGATCCATCTAACATTCCTTCATTGCTGTTACCCATCTTTGGCCAGGATGGCTCGATAGGTGATGCAGACATCATCCCAAGTCTTAAAGGGGTCATATGATGTTGCTAAAAATAACATTATTTTGTGGATTTAGTATAATGCAATGTGTTTATTTGCTTTAAGGTAAAAAACAAATATATATACTCAGCGTCTCCATGACACGGTAGTGGCAGCAACAATTCTACAGCGAGAAACAAAGTTATGCCTTCCTTCTTTGCGTGGACATTTGGGTGATGTTATGCAAATCTTCCACATGGTGATGTAGACATGTGGGGGTGTGTTTAAATTAGGAATTTAAGAAGGGCGTGGACAAGTCTTAACTTTTATAATGAATATTTCTTTGGGTTTGAAACTTCAATCTTGGCAACTTTAGGGATCTTATCTATGCACAAACAGCTTGTAACACTTCAAAGAGAACGGAAAACTTGAAATTGCATCATATGACCCCTTTAAGTTGCTTTATGCATTACTAAATAGGTCCAGGAAGTAAACAACAAAGCTCTGTTAATTGTGTATATTACATATTTCAAATGAATCACAAAAATTAACATTTTCATTTGGGGTTAGGGTTACAGCACTATTTTTTTAATAAATTAATTCAGTAAAAAATAAATAATAATAATAATAAATAATAATAACATGCATACTTGTATACCATAATCTGCTGTTCTGCACTTCTAGAAAAAAAGTAAAGAAGCTTTCATTGGGGTCTTTTCAAATGTCACAATATATATATATATATATATATATATATATATATATATATATATATATATATATATATATATATATATATAAATCTTTATCCATTTAACAAATTAATAGCTACATGTTAAATGTCAGTACCTTTTGAAAAGTTAATGCCAAAGGGACAGCTTCTGTATGTTTAAAAAAAAAAAAAAAATGTTTGAGTCCTAATACTGCTCTTGGCTAATGTGGCCCCAAGCCAACACATTTGCTAGTTCTTTACTTTAGCTTTAGCTAGCTCTTGCAGTGCCCTACAGGACACATTTAGTGTATGTCCTGACATACTTTGATGCATAGAACTCAGCAGAACCAGGAATTGAAGGTTCACTCTCTTCCTTTCATTCTGTACTTTAAAATAATCTCCAGCCACTGCTAAATTGCCTGTTGTTTGCAGATCCTTAATCAAAGTTTACATTTATATCCATGCTCGGTCCCACTTTATATTAGGTGGCCTTAACTACTATGTACTTACATAAAAAATAAGTACAATGTACTTATTGTGTTCATATTGTATTGTAAAACACTTTTGCTGCTATTGAGGTGGGATAGGGTTAAGGTTAGGGAGAGGGTTGGGGGTATGGGTAAGTTTAAGGGTGGGTTAAGGTGTAAAGTATGGGTCAACAGTGTAATTATAAATGTAATTACAGAAATTAAATACAGATGCAATTACAAGTAGTTTTTTTTTTAAATATAAGTACAATGTAAAAACATGTATGTACACAATAAATACATAGTACTAATTTATTAATTAAAATGTAAGTACATAGTAGTTAAGGCCACTTAATATAAAGTGGGTCCCGATGCTTTTTGCTGACACTTTTCTACCAAAGTGATGATAAAGTTTACTGATGACCTAGCACCTGAGAGCTGGATACGGATGTGTAACTTCTACTGCATGTGTGTTATTGAAGCGGAATAATAGCACAGTCATCATGCATAATGGCACCGCTTGGAGCAGTCACCAAGGTATACTTTACAGCCTGTTTACTGGAAAAGTTGTAAGTACTTTATACACCTCTCAGACTTTTTGAAGTTCCCACCGAGTCGCTTAGGTTTAGTGGTGGATATAATGAATGAGTTCATCATGAGTTCATGAGAGATGAGAGAGATATGTGCATGTCTGGGGATCTTCCGGGACAGATTTGAAAACCGCTTGATTACTTACCCTTGGTTGCTTACCCTCCTTGTGAAGGGTGTCAATGATTGTCTTCTGGACAACTGTCAGATCAGCAGTCTTCCCCATGATTGTGTAGCCTAGTGAACCAAATCGAAAGACCATTTTGAAGGCTCAGGAAACCTTTGCAGGTGTTTTGAGTTGATTAGCTGATTGGCATGTCACCATATTCTAATTAGTTGAGTGAATTGGTGGGTTTTTGTTAAATGTGAGCCAAAATCATCACAATTAAAAGAACCAAAGACTTAAACTACTTCAGTCTGTATGCACTGAATTTATTTAATACCTGAGTTTCACAATTTGATTTTAATTACTGAAATAAATGAACTTTTCCACGACATTCTAATTTATTGAGATGCACCTGCAATCTCAATTGTAAAGCCATGTTGGCCAATCAGAAGCCTGAAAAAGTTATTTGTTTGCGTCAGTTGTCTGTGAGGGGCTGACGCGCTGTTGTGTCTTTATTTTGTCTTTAAAATGTCATTTGATTGTCCGCTGGTTCCCGCCTCCTTCTTCCCGATGATTATGAAGTTTGTACATACACGGAGATAACAGCACATGTTCCAAAGTCACAAGCCAAAGTCTCCGGTTTCACTGTCTATACAATAACAATGCAACCAGAATTATTTCTTCACCTTGGCAGGAGATTTCAAAAATGTTCAGTTTCAGTGACCTGGTGCTGTGTTTATGTGTAGACGAACAGCCAAACCGCATAGAAAAAGCTGCGGTTTTTAAAATATCCATGTTCGTGTGGGTGGACAGGGCCTGAGGTTATGCACTGGTGTGCAGGGTAAAAGCCAATCTCCTAACAGTTCAGCAGTTAGCTTTCCTTTTGTTAAACAAAACCAAATGAGTATAAGACCACAAACCTGTAGTCAAATTGGTGATGACCTAGTGGGGGAGAATTACATACATTTTCTCCTCAGTGCATGTTTAAACAATAATTCCTAAATTGTAGTTTAAAGGTGTAGCTCACCCAAAAATAATAATTATAAATAAAATGCTGTTAATTTACTCACCCTCTGACCATCCAAGATGTTGGTGATATTCTTTTCTTCAGTAGAACAGTAAAGAAGATTTTATTTATTTTATTTTATTTTATTTTATGTATTTATTTATTTTTCTAAGCTGAAACCATTGTTCAAAAATTAGTGTTAATTCAGTGGCTAACAGCACTTGAGAGTCAGAAAACGAGGAATGTAGATTCATAAGAGAGAGCAAAGTAGAAGGGTGCTGAGACCATGGCTGTTCTATATGCAAACATCAATGTCTTGAACTTGATGTGAGCTGCAATTCAGTGAGATAAAGAGAGGTTTAATGTGTGCCCTTTTGGGCTCATTTAAGATCTGTCATGCTGCTGCATTCTGAATCATTTGTAGAAGTTTGATTGTGCACGATGGAAGTCCTGCCAGAAGAGCATTGAAGTATTCCAGCCTAGAAATGACAAGGGCCTGGACAAGTTATGCAGAAAGTTCAGTTAGGAAGGACCTGATAATTCTGATGTTGAGCAATGCACATCTGCAAGAATGAGTGGTTTTTGCAATTAGGTCTTTCAAAGTCAGTGGATCAGCAAAAATTACACCAAGATTTCTGACCGATTGGGTAATTGTTGATGAACCTAGCTGGATGGTAAAATAATGCTGTACAGTCTGAGAGGCAGGAAAGACGAGAAGCTCAGGCTTTGCCAGTTTGAGCTGGAGGTGGTGTTTTTTCATCCATGCCGAGATGACATCTAGGCAGTCTTATGAAGTGAAATTATTCATCTATGTAAGAAACTGAACATTATTTACATTATAACCTGTAATCCATACCCTTAGGCAAATGCTGAAATCGTATTATTTTCTTCAAACAAGGTCTTTCAGACAGTTAGTTTCAATGAGCTGATTCAAATAATAGATTCACAAGTTTGCTTACAAATCACCCAATAATGATGTGAAATGTGGATGTTACACATGGCTAAATCATATAAAGTGATTAAACTATGGTCATTATTAACTTTTTTACATAAACCATGAGAAAACACTAAAACTCCTTAATTTCAAGTGCTATATAAATAATTAACTAAATATTAATTTAAGTGTTTCATATATATATATATATATATATATATATATATATATATATATATATATATATTAGTTAATCATCTCAGTTAATGACAGTAAAGAATGGAGTGCCACAAGGATCCGTCTTAGGCCTTTCACTATTTTCAATATACATGTTGGCACAGGGTAATTTTATTAGAAAATATGGGATTACGCATTGTCATACTGATGATACTCAACTATATATTTCAACAAGAACAAAATAAACTTATTTAAGCTAAAAGAAAAAGTTTAAAATATAAAATATTGGGTAACCAATCATTTCCTCCTATTAAATTTGGGTAAAACAGAGGTATTACTTATTGGACTAAAAACAGTACACAGAATCTCTTAGATTACAATTTGCATCTAGAGGGATGTACTGTTACTTCCTCTACAGGCAAAAATTATATTTGCAAATTATATTTCAAGTGTTACAAAAACAGCATTCTTCCATCCTAGAAACATCACCAAGCTATGAAACATGATACTCATTTCTAATGCAGAATAGTATGCATTATTTGAACCCTCTGGAGTCTACGGGTATTTTTGGGGCCTGGAGAGGTTTTGTCATGCCCTGACATTTGTGTTTTTTTTTTTCAGTTTCTTATAAATATCTAAATGGGTGAAGTCTAATCTCACTGTAATCAGCACAAACTGGGCTATAATAATATGTGAAATGCATGTTTGTACATGATTGTGTTTTTGAGAGAAAAAAAAATGTTTATGCGTGGTTATTGAAAAACTAAAAATGTTAAAACACTTGAAAAGGCCATAAAACACATAAAGAACAATGGTTCCCAGGATTATTGAGAACTGGAGCTTGTAGCCTAGAATTTTTCTTTCTAAATTATGTGAAAATCATCTTGTTTACTCACTGCACTGCTAGGTGGTTGCCTTACCTTCAAAAAATAAGCAACAGTTAGTCCAAAATGCTGCTGCTAGAGTCCTAACCAGGTCAAGAAAATTTGATCATACTACCCCAATTTTACAATCTCTACACATTATTTATATTTTCTTCCTTATTTTGTCCCAGATTTCTCAAAGCTTCCAGAAGTTTGAATATTCAGTGCATGTTGTCATGGCAGAGCAGGGCTCATCATGCAAAATTCATACCTCTTGATACAAACAGAGAAATTGCACAGTAATGAAGAAACTAACATTTCACCAGATTGACTAAGATTATAAATAATGGTGGGAGGTTATCTTTCAATCTTCACTGAAAGCACTAAGGTGGTACAGTGTAAAACATAATTCTGTGCCCGACCTTTTTTGTATTTTCTAAATGCATAGCTGTAAGAAGGGTTTTAGAAAGGTCCAAACTGAGCTTGTTTGGGAGCATATGTGAATTCACTTAAAATACTATCAGGAAAGTCTAACCAAGTTATTACATTTATTCAAAATATGTACACATTAATTTTTAATCCTATGCTTAATATGCTGAAAATAGCACCGGTTGAGTTGTTTACTTCCCTGGAATGTTTGAATCTTACATCTCATTTTTGACCGTTTAAACTAAAGGATACTGCACTTCACTTTCGGCTTCAGAGAAAATTAAAGATTTGATTAGCTATCTCAGTCATTTTGACAATGTCTAGTGCTGTTAGAAAAATACCTCAATGGTGGAAACAGTTTATTTAGTGGGTTTGGAAAAAAAAAGTATACTTAAGTACAATTATTTGTATGTACTTTAGTATAAATACATATATTTGTGGCACACTATAAATAGGGATATTTAAAGTTTAAATAAAATATTAATTGGAACAACTAATTTTGTACTAAATGCATTTTGTACAAAGCAGTGTTGAAGTTCAACTAACGTTTGATTAAATATACTTGTTCGTGCTAAAGTTTAAGTATTCCAATTATACTTAAGTACACTTTAAATATCCAATCTTTTATTTAATTTTTGAAATGCAGAATCAGCATAAACTTCACATGTATTTTGGTGACACTGTAAGAGTGTTGAACATACATTAATATTATACTTATAGCAAACTATGGTCATACTATCCCTTACTTTTAGTGATTTTACAATGCGCTTCATTGGCATTCCAAGCAAACTTGAAGTGTGCTAATGGCACAACTATTGTCTGCTTCTAATGCAATAAATTATCCTTTATAAATAATGACACAGTTTAAGAAATTTCCTTTATTTTTTTTTTCATCAATGACAGGTCAAATTATGGACTTAAAGAATGTGAATCGCCGAAGAGTTAATGTACTGTAGGTGCAGGTGTGTGGAAATAAACGTGAAATGGCCTGTATAGAACACAAAAGTGAGTTTAACTTAAAGCTGTTGAAGTCAGCTGACACAACATTAAATATCATCTGTACAATGTTTTGCTTCCCTTTTACATGACACGCTGCAGGAAACAATTCAATAAACCATCATAACATTAGTTTTATTCTTGTTCAAGCACTAAAACACAGACAGTTCTGTTAGTTTGTGGAAGAATGTGAATGTACTGCTTATGTTTCAGTGCATACAGAAGGAATAAACCGAACCGTAACTCTCATAGCACTGAACAAATGTTAATGTTAAATGTAATTAAATGTTTTGGTGGTTTGATGGTCTTGGAGTAGGCTGCGCACCTGATTTATGTAACATATTAATTAAAATTATTTTAATAAATTTTGTTACATTTTGTGTAGTTAACGTCTCTGAATTTATTTGACATTTTAACTTTGTGTGTAGTTTTGAGAGCTGGTCAGGACAAAACCAGTCATAAGGGTCTTTTTCTTTTCTTTTCTTTTTTTTTTTTTTTTTTTTTTTTTTATATTTTTGCAGCACCTGAAATCTGAATAAAGAAGCATTCCATTAATGTATGGTTTGTAAGGATAGGACAATATTTTGTTGAGGTTTGAGGGTGCAAAACATATAAATATTTAAAGTTGTCAAAATGAAGTCCTTAGCAATGCATATTACTAATCAAAATTGTTTATATATATTCACAGTAGGAGATTTACTTAATATCTTCACGCATGATCTTTACTTAAAGGGATAGTTCACACAAAAATTAAAATTTGATATTTATCTGCTTACCCACATGTAGGGGACTTTGTATGTTCAGTATAATACAAATGGAGATTTTTAGCTTAAACCGTTGCAGTATATCAGCCTAATAATGTAAGTGGATGAGAATCACATCTAAAACATACAATAAATAAATAAAAACATAAACAAAACCAAATTAAACCCTGCGGCTTGTGAGGATACACTGATTGTAAAGTCAAAAAAAACGATCAGTCTGTGCAATAAACTGAACAGTATTTATATTGTTTATTTTTTTATATTTTTTTTTACCTCTGATTCACGCAATGTCCTAACTGTTAGAACTCTCTTGAGCACGTCCTGTTGTGCGTGTTCTCAGCAGCAGGCATATGAGGCATCTTCTTCTTCTTCTTCTTCTTCTTCTTTTATGATGGATCTCAGGCTTATACAGTAAGTGCACCGCCACTTATCTCTCAAGTGGACCATTGACACTCCTAAGTGAGATTGAAGATTTACATTTAGTAATTTAGGAGATGCTTTCATCCAAAGCGATTTACAAATGAGGACAATGGAAGCAATCAAAATCAACAAAAGAGCAATAATATACAAGTGCTGAGACAGAATGTTATCCTTTTAAGATAATATGCCCACACAACAAAATTAATAGCCAAATGAACACAGAGACCTCAATACTTGGTAAAGCATACACAATGATGGTAACAATCAGGGAAAAGTGTTTGAGTATGAATGGGTTATTTTGATAGTGCACGATGGGAAATCTGGGATCATAACTTTGATATTTATTTAAAGAATCCTTGAAAACATAACAACGGTTCCAATAAAATATACTTATGAGCTCCAACTTTAATTTCTACAAACTTAAATTGAGTACTAACAAAGAATTGACTTTTTTTCCCTTAACTAAATTATTTAATGTAGAAACTACATTTGTTTTCATTTAGAATTTACTTTACCAGAAAACTATTTTTATCAGTGTACTTGGCAGAATGTAGTTGCCAGTACATACTTAGTATATCAATGTGAATTGAGATTCAGCTTCTCTCAGTTAAATTGTTGTTGAACCACTCTATTCCTCACTCTCTTTCTCTTTTCTTTTAAGCACATGCACTGTGCTAAATGCTAGTGTGGCGTTAAGTACCTCCAAGTGTGAAATGGCTTGTAAACAAATTAAACTAATGTGTGGGATGCAATCTTTCTGCAAAATGGCTGCTGTGAACCTCTCCAACCTGTTGTCAGGCGCCTGAAGCTCAGAAGGTGTCGAACTTCTGATGAAAAAGAAACCTGGTGATGCATATTCAACACGTAGCCTTTGAAACGGAGTATTTAACCGTTATCATCATGTAATATTTATTTGGTTTACTATGGGACACACACTGATCCATAATAGAGAGTGGGGGCACATCTCAAAAATATATCTAAATTACGGCCTATGCTCTCAATGTCAAATGCAGAAATGTTAATTCATGCATTTATGACCTCAAAGTTAGATTTTTGTAATGCTTTAATAGGTAATTGTTCTGCACGCTTAGTAAACAAACTACAGCTAGTCCAAAATGCAGCAGCAAGAGTTCTTGCTATAACCAGGAAGTATGACCATATAGCCTGGTCCTGTCAAAACTGCACTGGTAGTGATGGGAAGTTTGATTCTTTTCCGCGAACCGGTTCTTTCGGACGGTTCGATTCAATAAACCAGTTGAAAAAAAAGGTTCAGCAGTTCTTTTACGCTCGTTGTAATGACGTCATTGGCGATGACGTAATGGCGTCACGTCTATCAAACATTCAAATATATAAAGTCAGTAATCATAACTTTAGTCAGTTAAAAACCTCATAATCATGAAAAGTTTACATTTGAATTTTGCAACAACACCCAAATACAGTAACAGCAATAATGTGCATAAGAGGATTTAAGTCTTGAAGATATAAAGTAAATAAATTCGGTGCCATCAGGGCAGAAACCATGATCCACTTCCTAAACATAATCCATTGTGATGTATTTGTTATTAAATTAACTTACGTTTCGCCAGATTGCCCTTCATCCAAGCCCTCGAAATCAAGCCCGCGCTCATAACATTAGTATAGAATCAGAATCAATCACCAAAAGAATCACATCGGTTCAGACATTCTGTGAGTCAGTTGGTGTCACGCTGAATCGCGCATGCGCAGTATCATCAGTTCATCGGTTCTCAATTCGGACGCGTCCGACAGAAACGATTCTCGGTTGAGTGTACTGGTGATCCGAAAACCAAAGCAACCGGTGCTCGGTGCTCGAGAACGAGAACTGCTCCAGCAGTGGGCGTGTTCGTTCATTATCTGGCTCGGCTCGGTGTTCATCTTCAGTTCGGTCTTCACAGCAGTTCAGTCAGTGTACTGTTTGAGTAAATGAATTACTCCGGGATACTGGTTTATTCTGACTCAGAGGGAGTGTCTGTCACGTTAAAAAAGTTAACAGCTTAAGTCATTTGTGGATTAATGCTTATTGGAGACGTGAACCGTTTCAAACGATTCAGTTTGATTTGGTGAACTGGTTCAACCGGTTCACTAAGATGAACCGGTTAAATTGAACGATTCATTCATGAATCGGCCATCACTAACTGGCTCCCTATTAAACATTGTATGGATTTTAAAATATTGCTTAATACTTATAAAGCCTTGAATGGTTTAGCACCTCAGTATTTGAATGAGCTCCTTTTACATTATACTCCTCTACGTCTGCTACGTTCTCAAAACTAAGGCAATTTGATAATACCTAGAATATCAAAATCAACTGCGGGGCGGCAGATCCTTTTCCTATTTGGCACCTAAACTCTGGAATAACCTACGTAACATTGTTCCGGAGGCAGACACACTCTTGGAGTTTAAATCTAGATTAAAGACCCACCTCTTTAACCTAGTTTACACATTACATACTAATATGCTTTTAATATCCAAATCCGTTAAAGGATTTTTAGGCTGCATTAATTAGGTAAACTGGAACCGGGAACACTTCCCATACCACCCGATGTACTTGCTACATCATTAGAAGAATGGCATCTACCCTAATATTAGTCTGTTTCTCTCTTATTCCAGTAATAAAACCTGTTATGGCCCATGTGTGGCCCGAGTCTTAATCCAGTTCTGGGCCACTTCAGGGCTGTCATTCTTTGCGGTACTTGGGCTGAGGGGAAAGACATTGTGTGGCCCGGATCTGGGCCAGAAGACATTTGCTATGTGGGCACTTCCGTGGTACCATTTTCAAGCTGTAATTAGGATAAGCTCCCTCTCAAAAAATAAAATAAAATAAATTAAATTAAAAAATACAAATAAATAAATAAATCGAAACAAATTTAAACATATTTAAATCTGTGGTTTGAGAACGCTACCACTAAATGGATTGCTCATTTTTACAGCCATAATCACATGATTTCTACTATTTTTTATGCCATGTTCAAGGCAAAGTCAGAGGCGGAGATACTCAAGTTGAAATCCAGTCAATCTTATATCATGATCTAATATCAACAAAAAAATATGGTTTAATTTCCTATTCCAATTATGGCACAAAATAAATAAATACATAAATAAATAAATAAATAAATCCATGAACACAAATTTCAACTATATTATCTGTATCACCTGCATATTATCTACATGTATATTTACACTCATGCCTTCTTAGAAGTGGGCACTTTGGTCAATGTGATTGATTCAACACTACAGATGTCTCTGCCACTCTTTGAAATTACATAAATTGACACTTCTCCCTGATGTTGGGGTTCAGTCATCTGGACTGTTTATGAATGTTCAATGTTCTTCCTTGAGTGGATTCCAAGCACAAAAAAAAAAAATTAAATTAAAAAAATTAAAAAAAAAAAAAAAAAAAAAAAAAAACTTGTGTTATGATAAAAAGTCCATTACCTTATTTTTGGCTTTTTGCCAAAAATGACCAGCAATTTAAATTGCTTGTAAATGCCCCATTATGCAATGTTAGCATGAAATACAATTAAATCCTTTTGTCAACTTATTGTCTTTATAATTAGCACAGATTTTCTATTTCTTTTTGGAACTGATTGTAGGCCTTATCGATCTGAGCTGTTGCAGCTCAATGTCCTAATTGCAAGAAAACAAGTTGAGAAAAGATTGAATTCAATGATGGAAGTGAAAGATAGGCTGGTCATTTCTGCCTGGAACACAACATGCTGGTTAAGTACAGTAGGACTCTGGGTATTCCAATTTGTCTAAAATGCAGAATGTTTTAAAGAAATTAACAAAAACTTTCAAACAACTGCATTTCTTGAACATTTTTATTTATTATTTTAAAGAAATGGAAACATCAGGAACCACTGCACATGACATGAAAAGGCCTGCCGACGGAGACAGGCGTAAAAGGTTTAGGGTGGATTTAAACTTCAGTCTAGCATGTTGAGCTGAGCAAATCTATTTGAGCTGAACAAATCTGTAATATATTTTAGGCCATCCTCAAACCATAGCATCAGGTCACAGCCGTCAGACAAAACAGCATTGTATCCTCAGACAAAAATCCTTCAGTTCTCCAGAAAAGCATGTAGAACTATAGAAGATTCAGTTATACAAGGCAGCCTCAGACCTAATTGATGTTTTACATTCTCTCTTGAAATGTTTCTGCTTCTAAAACTTCTAAATTTCTAGATCACAGTCCCTTTAGAAACATAAGTAAATACCCCATCTCACCCGAGGCTCGTTGGAAAACATGCTTGTATCTAAATTTTTGCAAAACATAAAAAAAAAGTACCTATACATATAATTCACTGACATGAGCACTTAGTGTGACAGTAAAAACGTTTCAAACAAAATAAGATTATTTGCACAGATTATCGATTAATGAATTGATTAAAAGACTTCAAGCTTAAAAGAAACACGCTTAAATTGTATAGATGCTTCAGCAAATGTACTTTTATCTCATGTTTGTTTCTGTTAACACTCTTTAGGTTTATGGTTGGATTTTTATGTAGGTGTTTATTTTTAAACATGACAGAGCACAAAACCATTTACAGTAGCTTCACTCACTGGATACTTTCTTCCCGAATGCACAATACGTACCAATGTGATAAAATTTCACCAGATTCATAAACTTCTCTTTTGGTGAAAATTTATCACACTTTTAGTGTCACTCACTGGACAGTTCATTTTTAAAGTGTCATGAACATGCAGTTTGCCAGCTAGGGTGACAAAATAGCCAGAAATGGCTCTTGCAATGGCGGTTGTTTGCCTGTCTGTGAAGTCCACAGGCCAATGGACAATTGACAGCCTAAAAGTGTGGACTCATAGGAGGACTGCAATGAGTTAGGGTGGTATTTAAAAAAAAGAAAACCTCTGTAAAGGCTGTTTCGTTTGATGCTGTTTAGTCTGATTACCTTTGTAATGTTTTTCGTGAGACATTGTTTTCTGGTATGGTGGAGCACCTGATGAAGTTCTGAGAATGTTCTGAAAAGAACACTGTTCCAGACAAGCTTGCAGAAGCAAGAGGCCAGAGGTAACTCAAAGATTACAAGCTGACTCTCTAGATATTACTTTGCCCCTTCATCCTTCAATGCTCTCTTGTGTCCTTTAGCCATCAAAAGGATTGCTTGCAATACTCTGCAAAGGTAACAGACTTCTTTCCCTTGGGCTCAGAGCTTAAGTCAAATTACAATAACATATTCTGACAGCCTGAGCTGCATGCACGCAAGAAGACCATTTCGGTAGTACTATATCAAACATGTTCTTAGATCACCAAAAAAAAAAGCAACATTATTCATTTATTTTTGTGTGTCTGTGTATACCTCCTTGATTTGTAATGTCAACCAAAGAGGAAAATAATTTAAGAGATCAAAATGTAACAAACATTCGTAGTCACTGAAAAAAGGAGACGAGAACCCGGTGAACATTTAAACATAATATAATTACAAAATTAACACAAAACTGAAAATAGCACCAAAGTCATCCAAAACATCATAAATCCAGACTTGGTCCTCTCTCATCCTTCACTGTCATGACTCCTCTTTTTATCAATCTGGAGCTCCTCCGTGAGACTCGAGACCGGTCTGTGGTGCAGTTGTCATTATCTTTCACTCCACAAACATTGCAAAAACAAGCCTAAAATAATGTGGACAGGTGGGACAAAATACTTATCTTTTTTTTTTTTTTTTAAAGTAACATTTCATTTCATAACATTTCAACAGTTCTTTGTCTGAACATGCAGTGATTTTTGTGATTTAGGCTACATGAGTCATCTGGTGAAATAAAACTTTATGATCAGTTTCTGTTCTGCAGCTGTGGAGTGAAGACAGATAACTGATGGTTCCAAAATTAGCAGTTTTAGTGCATAAACAAAAACCTAGCATGCAGCAAGGATTCTCCTGTTGTGTGTACAAAAGCTGATGCTTGTCTGTTTGTGATTAGCAGCAAATTAATTGAATGTTTATCCACATAATATATATATATATATATATATATATATATATATATATATATATATTCTTTTCCTTTGTCAAGTTTCTGATTTTCCTCGTCTATGAACGAGAAGCAACGAGGAGGAGCTTACTAGAGCTGTGCCTCACAAAGATAAATTGTACCAGAGTACTTGTGTTTCCATAGAAACATTTTATCCTCATTATTGTTGAAAAAGGGCAAAGGAATAGAAAAAAGCTGGTTGTATCCTTCTTTTAAGACAGTAAGGATTTCCACCATTTTTGCAAAGGAACCCTAATATGACACTTTAATTTATGATTAATTTCTGAGGCTAAAATTTATTACAGACTGATAAGAAACATACTTACTCTTTATTTTATGTCTAGTCATAATTTTCTCCATAAAGGACCAAATATTGCACCTTCCAACCAGTCTTTAAGCATTTACTTCGGTCCAGTGCAACAACACTTTGGCAATGCCCAAGACAACTGGCACAAAAAGAAGGGTCTGGAGAGAGAGGTTTGCCTGCCAGCTTGGTACTGCCAGCCATGCATCACTTCATAGTTATTACCTAACCTAATCTGGCATTTGTGATGAATCTTGCATTCTGTTCAGGTCGCATATAGCAAAGGCTTGTGCACATCTTAAAGATGGTTGGATGATTACATCATGTCAAAGCCCTTTTTAGATTTGATATGACACATTGTACATTGACACACTGTAATTAAAACAAGATGTAGAGTTAAAAAAATCAATGTCTAGTTCAAAACATGTTAGAAATGTACTCGTTGTCTTCATTTTGGTTTCATCTAGTTCAGAAAAAAAGATTTTTTTTTTTATGATTTCAAGAACAGCTTATTAAAAAATAAATAAATAAATAAAAAGGTGGCATAATCATTGAGTGTAAAATAACAACATATATCCTTACATCTTGAATACATATAAGTGTACACATATTAATTATTAATCAAAATAATAATAATGATGATGATTATATATGTATTACAAATATTATACTACTTTTTTGGGAGTTGCAGCACAACCCAAAACCAATTCACAATTAATGTATGTGAAGTAAGCAAACAGTCACTGACTATTTGAAGAAGAAGAAGAAGAAGAAGAAGAAGAAGAAGAAGAAGAAGAAGAGTAAAAAACAATGGTAAAACTTTCTGTGAAGCCCATATTTACAATACATTATAAGGGTATTCTTAAAGCTTTATAATAAATGCATAATGCATTATGAAAAAAATCTTAAAATATGTTATAGCAACTCAAGAATAATCATAACAACAATTTTAATACATCATAACACTTACGTATTTGTGGTTTATGTTTTTATGTTTAATGGTATGATTTATAACACACAATGAACACCATATTAAATCTAATTCATGTACAGTATAATATACTGTATCATATATTGACATTGTTTTTTAAGATCTGCAAAGTATCTTACTACAGCTTGTGTGTGGTTAGTTGTTGACTGTTATTTGAGTGTTTCCTGTTAATGTTAATTAATTGATGTGAGCTTAATATTCCAACTGAAAAAAAATAATATAAAATGTTTTATATGGTTAGATTTTATTTTGATGGTCCCCTTAATCAATCGACTATAAGCAACTCTGCAACGACATGGCAACTAAAGTCGCGGTTACGTATGGTAACCCTCGTTCCCTGAAGGAGGGAATGGAGATGCCATGTCGGTGACCAAGGCAAAATGGGATATCACCTCGATAGACCAATCTACTTCGAGTGTAAACTAAATGAGCCAATGCACATTGGCATGCAATTATTGAATCCAGCAGCAGGTGCAATGCAGCTCAGGAGACCCGGCAGCTCAGCGGTTGTACAGCAACCAGGCGATGGGACGTGGCGTCTCCGTTCTGTAATGACAGGTAAAAGAGGAGGAAGCAATTGCAGGCAATCAGATGATGTTTATTAGAAAGAGAGTCCAGAATGTTGGCAATGGCAAGGAAGGTCTACGGTGGCGTGAGAAGAGCTGGATGGTGAAGTCGATGGTGCAGGTGAAGGAGGTCAATGGGTGAAACCAGGAACAGACCGGAACACTGACACGAGGACAACAACACGAACCCAATCCAGCACACGAACACGGAAGACGGTAATCCAACTAGGACACGGAGACATGAGAGAGGATCTGACAACAGAGAGAGAGCGAGGTGAGTATAAGTAGCTGAGGTGTGATGAAGATCAGCTGGAGCGAGACAATCAACACCCAGGTGATGACAATCAACTAAACGAGCACATGGAGACAACGTAAGTACAAAAACAACCACAAAACATGACACGGAGGAAACACTGGATTTCCTACCGTGACAGTACCCTCTCCCCTAGGACGTCACCTGACGTTCCCAGCCTGCTTTACCTGTAGATTGTAATCATCTATAAGGTGGTGATCCAATATGTCCCGAGCAGGAACCCAGCTTCTCTCCTCCGGACCGTAACCCTCCCAATCCACCAAGTACTGAAAACCGCGTCCCCTCCGTCTAGAGTCCAGAATACGATTAACCGAATAGGTGGTTTCCCCATTAACGAGACGAGGCGGGGGGGGAACCGGGGCAGGCGGATTAAGACGGGAAGAAATCACCGATTTAATTTTGGATACATGGAACACGGGATGAATCCTCCTGTACGCCGGAGGAAGGCTAAGACGCACGGTTACCGGATTAATAATCTTGGTAATAGAAAACGGGCCAATAAATTTGGGAGCAAGTTTGTTAGAAACGGAACGCATAGGAATATTCTGGGTAGAAAGCCACACTCTTTGACCGACGACGTAACGGGGAGGCTTCGACCGGTGGCGATCGGCCTTAGCCTTGGTGCGCGATCTAGCCTGGAGCAGAGCTCTGCGAGCTCTGGTCCAGGTGCGGTGACACCTCTGGACTAGTGCGTGTGCGGAGGGGACCGAAACCTCGGATTCCGTACTGACAAAATTAGGTGGTTGGTACCCTAAACTACACTTAAATGGAGACATGCCCGTAGATGACACTGGCAAAGAATTGTGTGCGTACTCCACAACTGAGAGTTGCTGACACCAGGACGAAAGATTATTGGAAGCCAAACATCGCAAAACCCTCTCGGCATCCTGATTGGCTCGTTCGGTTTGACCATTGCTCTGGGGATGGAACCCGGAAGAAAGACTAACAGTCGCTCCTAACAATTTAAAAAATTCTCGCCAAAATTTGGACACAAATTGGGGACCCCTGTCAGAAACCACGTCTGTCGGAAGGCCATGTATGCGGAAGACGTGGTCAATGACAGCTACCGCTGTTTCCTTGGCTGAAGGTAATTTGGGCAAGGGAATAAAATGAGTCGCCTTCGAGAACCGGTCCACTACGGTTAAAATCACCGTATTGCCTTTAGAGGGCGGGAGGGCGGTGATAAAATCTAGCGAAATGTGGGACCAGGGTCTTGAAGGGACAGACAGCGGTAAGAGTAACCCATCTGGAGGACGATTGGAAGTCTTACCAATAGCGCTAACTGAACAAGCCAAGACGAAATCGTGGACGTCACGAGCCATACCAGGCCACCAAAATCGTTGCTTGACTAGAAATCTAGTTCTACTAACCCCTGGGTGACAAGCAACACTGGAACAATGACCCCACTGGAGAACGTCTGACTGTAACCCCTCCGGCACAAACAATCGGTTCGGTGGGCAACGAGCCGGGGGCGTTACCCCTTCTAAGGCAGTCAACACCTTCGATTCGACCTCCCATCTGAGCGCGGAGATAATGATGGTCCCCGGTAAAATGGGCTCGGGAGTAGCAGTACGATCGGAACGCTCAAAAAGACGGGATAAAGCATCGGGTTTGATGTTTTTGGAACCCGGCCGGTAAGAAAGTGTAAAATCGAAACGACCGAAAAACAATGCCCACCGAGCCTGCCTGGAGTTAAGTCTTTTGGCGGTTCTAATGTATTCGAGATTCTTATGGTCCGTCCATACAATGAAAGGTACACCCGACCCCTCAAGCCAGTGACGCCATTCTTCCAGTGCAAGTTTGACTGCCAACAACTCTCGATTGCCAATGTCATAATTAACTTCTGCAGGAGATAAACGGTGAGAATAATACGCGCATGGATGCACCTTTCCGTCTGAGGATGCGCGTTGGGATAACACTGCTCCTACCCCCACCTCTGATGCGTCGACCTCCACTATGAATTGACGTGAGCGATCAGGGGTGACGAGAATGGGAGCTGAAACAAAGCAGCTTTTCAGTTTGGCAAACGCAGCCTCAGCTGCGTTTGACCACCTGAACGTCAAACTAGGGGAGGTCAAGGCGGTCAGAGGAGCGGCTAGTTGGCTGAAATTGCGAATGAAACGCCGGTAAAAATTGGCGAACCCCAGAAATCTCTGCAGGGCCTTGCGAGACTCTGGGGATGGCCAATTTACCACAGCCTTAACCTTCTCAGGATCCATGCGAACACCCTCAGTCGAAATGATGTGTCCTAGAAAAGAAACAGACTGTGCATGAAAAACGCATTTCTCCGCCTTGACAAACAATCCATTCTCTAGCAACCGCAGAAGCACTCGTCGTACGTGTTGCACGTGTTCCTGGAGAGACGAAGAAAAAATCAATATGTCATCCAGGTAAACATATATGAACAGATCGACCATGTCTCACAACACGTCATTAACGAGTGCTTGAAAGACTGCCGGCGAGTTGGTTAGCCCGAACGGCATCACGCAGTACTCAAAATGGCCTCTAGGGGTGTTAAAGGCAGTCTTCCACTCATCCCCCTCCCTGATGCGGACCAAATGATAAGCATTACGTAAGTCCAATTTAGTGAAAACGGACGCTCCCAGCAACCTCTCAAAAGCTGAAGACATAAGGATAGGTATTCTTTACCGTTATGTTGTTCAGCCCTCGGTGGAGAAGAAGAAGGGCGGATAAACCCCGTTGCTAGAGAACTGGATATATATTTCTCCATGGCCGCCGTCTCTGGAATAGACAAAGAATATAACTTGCCCTTAGGCGGAGAAGTACCTGGCAATAACTCTATCGCACAGTCATAGGGACGATGAGGAGGAAGAGAATCAGCACGAGACTTACTGAACACCTCCTTCAGGTCGTGGTACTCCGCGGGCACGCTAGCCAAATCCACTGCTTCCCCCTGAAACACAGACTCAGAAACATTAACACCAGCAGACAAGAGACAAGACAAATGACATTCCTCGCTCCAGCTAACCACGGATCCAAGGCGCCAATTGATCCTGGGGTTGTGTTTCTGAAGCCAGGTGTGACCAAGAACGATGGGGGATTGAGGTGAGTCCGTGATGTAAAATGAGATCTCCTCAGTATGGTTACCAGATGTGATGAGAGAAACAGGTAAAGTGGTCTGTGTGATGACTGGTAGTCTATGTCCGTTGAGAGCAAAGGGTGCAATGGGGTGTTTGAGGGAGGTGAGAGGAATGTTAAGCTTACAAGCGAACTTGAAGTCCATGAAACTACCCTCTGCCCCAGAATCCAACAAAGCGTGATGATCGAGTGCGTGGGTGGACCACCGTAGACTCACCGGAAGGAGTGTCGATGTAGATGAGGTCTTCTTGGCAGAGATCCCACCCGATAGTAGCCTCCGTTTTACTATCGGGCTTGGTCTTTTACCGGACAACGCTGGATGTGATGTTCTTGGCTGCCGCAGTATAAACATAGTCCCAGGGATCTCCGCCTGATCCTCTCCTCCCGGGAGAGCCGAGCTCGCCCCACCTGCATGGGTTCAAGATCTCCCGGTGGGCTGACCGCAACCTCTGAGCGCTGACACTGAGCCTCCGGTCTGTTCGCGAGAACTGCTCTCCCCCTCCGTCTGGCGGCTTGATCGAGTCGGTTGTCAACTCTGATGGTGAGATCAATCAGGCTATTGAGAGAAGTGGGGAGCTCGACGGCGCGGATCTCCTGTTGGATGCGGTCAGCCAACCCATGCAGGAAGTGATCCCACTGCGCCTCTTCGTTCCACTTACACTCCGCCGCCAGGGTGCGGAACTCAATCGAGTAATCGGATACGGACCTGTCCTCTTGACGTAGGTCCGTGAGAAGTCTAGCCGCTTCCCTCCCGGCGACGGAGCGGTCGAAGACCCGTCTCATCTCCTCCGAAAGGGTGTGGAACGAGGCACAGCAGCTGTCTTGATTCTCCCACACCGCCGTCCCCCAGAGGGCAGCCCTTCCCGTCAGTAGTGACAAGACGAATGCCACCTTCACTTCCTCGGTGTAGAACGTGCGGGGCTGCATGGCGAAGTGCAGAGAACAATGAGACAGGAATGATCGACAAAACTCTGGCTCACCCGCATATTTCTCAGGGATGGGGAGGCGTGGTTCGGGCTGGGAAATACCCCCGGAGACGATCGGCGGTGTGGGTGGCGTGGGAGGCGCAGCGGGTGGCTGTTGTTGTTGGTGTTGAGTCTGGAGAGCGAGCTCGGACACCTTCGTCACCATTGCTTGGAAGGCTCGACCCATCTCATCTATCGCCTTGTCTTGGCGATCCATACGACCCACGGCTCTCTGCAGAAATTCCTCCAGCTGAGATGGGGAGCGATCGCCTGCTGCTTCCATGATGGTCAGATCCTACTGTAACGACAGGTAAAAGAGGAGGAAGCAATTGCAGGCAATCAGATGATGTTTACTAGAAAGAGAGTCCAGAATGTTGGCAATGGCAAGGAAGGTCTACGGTGGCGTGAGAAGAGCTGGATGGTGAAGTCGATGGTGCAGGTGAAGGAGGTCAATGGGTGAAACCAGGAACAGACCGGAACACTGACACGAGGACGACAACACGAACCCAATCCAGCACACGAACACGGAAGACGGTAATCCAACTAGGACACGGAGACATGAGAGAGGATCTGACAACAGAGAGAGAGCGAGGTGAGTATAAGTAGCTGAGGTGTGATGAAGATCAGCTGGAGCGAGACAATCAACACCCAGGTGATGACAATCAACTAAACGAGCACATGGAGACAACGTAAGTACAAAAACAACCACAAAACATGACACGGAGGAAACACTGGATTTCCTACCGTGACACGTTCCCTCCTTGAAGGAACGATGGTTAACATACGTAACCGTGATGTTCCCTTTCAGTCAGTCACTCTCGACACCATGACGGTGACCAACGCAAAATCCGCAAATCCTACCCAAAGGAGGTATCAGAAGCAAATACACATTTACCATCCGTTTAGGTGTATATGGAGAAGAACACCACTCAACGAACAGGTTCCACTTCAAGGCATAAGTGTGTCTCGTAGACGGTGATCTTGCGGAAGTGATGGTGTCCACTACCTCCTGGCATAGGTCACCAAGAACCTCTGCTTCCCATCCAGGGACCAGACATGGAGTTTTCAAAGGTCTGGATGCAGGTGCCAAACGGTGCCCCGTCTCTGAGTCAGTAGATCCTTCCTCCCTTGCCAACGAGGGGCTGTTGCGAGGATCACTAGTTCGGCGAACCAGGTCCGAGTGGGCCAATACAGCGCCACTAGCAAGATTTGCTCCTCGTCCTCCCGGTCTTTGCACAGTGTCTGTGCGAGAAGACTCACTGGGGGAAACGCATACTTGCGTAGGCCCCACGGCCAGCTGTGTGCCAGATGCATTTTTCTTCATCAACATCTTGAACGGTAGCCGATAAAGGGCCTTATTAAAAACTTGCAGATCCAAGATCAGTCATAACCCACCACCTTTCTTGGGTACAGTGAAGTAAGGGATGTATTTTGCATTATTGACACACTGTTTTCCTAATGAATGTTGTTCAGTTGCTTTGACACAATGTATTTTGTTTAAAGCGCTATATAAATAAAGGTGACTTGACTTGACTTAAAACCCCGTCCGAATCTTCTTAAATAAATGGTGGTGATGCAACTACTGGTTATAGCCTCATTAAACCCCTGATGCTTGCAGCCAGTTTGAGGTCTGGAGGAATTAAGGGTTTTCTCATAACTGCAGGCCTCTATAGCCCAGAGCTTTGCTTTGGCTAGTTAAATGCACACATGGTGGGTGGTGCATCTTGGTTTTGCTTAGTGCTAAATGCCGAACAATGTGCGCTGCCAATCAAGATAAAAAAGACATGGAGTTTTCAAAGGTCTGGATGCAGGTGCCAAACGGTGCCCCGTCTCTGAGTCAGTAGATCCTTCCTCCCTTGCCAACGAGGGGCTGTTGCGAGGATCACTAGTTCGGGGAACCAGGTCCGAGTGGGCCAATACAGTGCCACTAGCAAGATTTGCTCCTCGTCCTCCCGGTCTTTGCACAGTGTCTGTGCGAGAAGACTCACTGGGGGAAACGCATACTTGCGTAGGCCCCACGACCAGCTGTGTGCCAGTGCGTCCGTGCCAAGAGTTTCCTCGGTCAGGGAGTAGAACAACTTGCAGTGAGAGGTCTCTGGAGAAGCAAACAGGCCTACCTGAGTGGTTCTAAACCATCTCCAAATCAGCTAGACCATCAGGGGATGTAGTCGCCATTCCCCTGGGAGCATTGCTCAAGACATCTCGTCGGCTGTACAGTTGAGCAGGCCCGGAATGTGAATGGCGCTAAATGACCTCAGAATCTTCAGACTCTAAAGGCGGTGGTGGGGGGCTAGCTGGGACGGGAGCACAGACCACCTTGTCAGTTGATGTACGCAATGGTCGCTGTGTTGTCCATTCAAACCAGCATATGCTTGCCTCGTAAGTGACCTTTGAGACAGTTCAAGTGAAAGGTACACTGCTAACAACTCGATTGATGTGCCACTGCAGCTGCAGGTCCGTCCAAACCCCTGAGACTTCATGCCCATTGCACGTGGCCCCCCAGCCGGTGGCGGAGGCATCTGTGTAAACCACAAAATGCATGGAGATCTGCTCTAGGGGCACCCCTGCCCAGAGAATCACGAGATCTGACCACGGGATGAGGGTTTGGCAACTGGCTGGTGTATCTTCCACCTCAGGCCAAATCCCTGTGCTCGCACAACAGATCCATAGCTTGTGCTAGTATCAGCCAATCATCTAGATAGTTGAGAATGTTAACACCCTGCTCTCTGAGTGGAACAAGAGCCCCCTTCGCAACCTTCGTGAAGACACGGAGAGACAGGGACAGCCTGCAGAGCAGGACCTTGTACTGATATGCCCGTCCTTCGAATGCAAATCGCAGAAAAGGTCTGTGGTGCGGAAGGAACGATACATGAAAGTACTCATCCTTCAGGTCAAATGCTGCAAACTAATCTTGGGGATGAATGCACCCGAAGATGCGTTTTTCTTCATCAACATCTTGAACGGTAGCCGATAAAGGGCCTTATTAAAAACTTGCAGATCCAAGATCAGTCATAACCCACCACCTTTCTTGGGTACAGTGAAGTAAGGGATGTATTTTGCATTATTGACACACTGTTTTCCTAATGAATGTTGTTCAGTTGCTTTGACACAATGTATTTTGTTTAAAGCGCTATATAAATAAAGGTGACTTGACTTGACTTAAAACCCCGTCCGAATCTTCTTAAATAAATGGTGGTGATGCAACTACTGGTTATAGCCTCATTAAACCCCTGATGCTTGCAGCCAGTTTGAGGTCTGGAGGAATTAAGGGTTTTCTCATAACTGCAGGCCTCTAGCCCAGTGCTTTGCTTTGGCTAGTTAAATGCACACATGGTGGGTTATTCATACTAAGCACAAGGTATCAAAAGTTGTGATGGACTTCAGTAATGTAAAAGTTTAGAGTTCAAAACTCAAGGGCAGAGAGTTTAATATACACCCAATTACCAAGAATACACCTCAGGGCATGAAAACATTGAAAACATAGGCTACAAGTAATGAAGCACACCTTCCATCAGGGGATAAAAGATAATGTTGCCCTTCATGGTCCAACATGAGAATGCTGACACAAGTTAATAGCAGCAATTGCTAGCAATATATCTGATAAACACAATCAAGAGTCTCTTTTTCCCTCAAACCTTCGATTCAGTTCCCTCTCACAGTAACCTACCCTATTATTTTCTCTTCATGCTTAAAATGCTGAGTTTAAACATAATGCATGGTTATTTATTATTATTATTTTTTTAAATTTACTATGTAGTGTTTTAAGAATTATGTAAACTTCATTTAACGGGTTGGGAACAGAGTTATTGAGTTTATTATTTTTTTTAAATACCTGAACCGAATAACATTTTAAAATGTAACTGGATAACATAATAATAATAATAATAATACATAAATAAATAAATAAACAAGTTTCAGTTCTTTTAATGGTTCTCACACATGCATTCTCTTACCAATGTTGATGGAATATACAGCACTAAAATGCTTAGGCAGAGCTTCTTCAACTACTTATTTAATAGTATCGCAACACCGCTACAGAATCAACAGCAGTACAGACACTACAATCGAGTTAAGTCTGACTGCAAAACGAATTACTTCTATGAGCCAGTTATTTTCAGTGAATCAAGACCATACATTGCAACCAGTCAGGTCCAGTCAATATTTGTATTTAAGTTTTGCTGCCATCTTTGATGTGATACTCATGACCTTTGAGAAAATAAAGTATATGTCAAGACACTGGCTCTTTAACTAAAAGGCTAATTCAATGCATGTTTAACTTACTGTGTGTTCAGATTATTTGGTAGATCTCATCACGGAACTGGACATTTCATTTAGCAGGTGCTGTGCCATCTTAACAATGCCATGACAGTTTTCTTTGCCAGCTAAGTATACAACACTCATTTAATCTACCATCAAGACTTGTCTGAGACAAATGCTTTAAAGTCAAGGAAATTAAAAATGAGAAGACAGAGAAAACAAAGCTACAGACATTTTTACTATATGCTCTGAACACAATGACCCCCTGCCATTTTAATTTCAGAAATTCAGTTAAGGCTGACATTAGTGATAAAGACCTTTGGGCACTACAAGCTCTAACAAAGGCTTTTGATACATACAAAGTCTGATGTTTTAATAATAAATTATTCAACACCTTTGACTATTGTTTCATAAGCATATTTTATGCTTTGTTTTCCTTCTCGATATGCATAGTAATCTGCATTAAATGTTTCAGATGGCTTTCTCCCCATTCAAGCTTTCAGACAATAACATTTGAAGAATTTGACAGTCTACAATAAATAATACTAGGGGTGTCCCCGACTAAGGATTTTCATAGTCAAATCGGAATTTTAGAATATTTCTGATATTCGACTGATGATAGAATCATATGTTTCGGGGCGGGGCAAAACACATTGAGTCTAGTCAGACATTTGACAGTCATAATTACTGATGTTAACACACAGGCTAAACGTCAGCGAAACCCTAACAAGTGAAAATTTTTACAATAGTGCTCTCACGTTCTTCATGAAACAATGTGCAGAAACACAGCAGCTAACCTCTAAAAATTCACAGCGTTTTATTAAAAAGATGTTCTCATTATAATGGTATGTGTGTGACAGTCGCAGTCATATTTATAAATTGTCTGCTTTGTTTGACCTGCTCGTGCTGCGCGCTGAAGAGATATCACCATAGTACTACAATGAAGTGCTTGACTCAAAACCAAATGCATCTTATATCAGGTAAATAATATATCCACAATATATATACACCGGCTGAAATGTTTTGAAATCACTTGTATTGATTGATTGCAAATAAATGCACAGACACTATTTAAACTGAACAGGGATGACATAACTGAATTCAATAATGAACTGCCTTTAACTATCATTTTGCATTATTGACACAATGTTTTCCAAATGAATGTTGTTCAGTGCTTTGACGCAATGTATTTTGCTTAAAGCACTATATAAATAAAGGTGATTGATTGATTTATTGACTTGTACCCTACCTAAAAAAAAAAAACAAAACAAAAAAAAAAATCCAAAATCCAGTGTCAGTTTGAGTCTTGGTAAAGTTTTAAATCCCTGCCGCCAAGATGCTCCTCTGTCAGTCACGGATTATGGAAAGTGAAACAAAAATCTATAGGGGTGGTTGGATTTATTCACCCACTTTCAAATATTTATTTGAAGCTTAATACTCAGATTCTTATTCTTGGCTTTATCACAATAGGCTGCATATTACTGTAACTTATTGGGAGAAAGCCAAGTTCTATGTGAAATCAGACATTTGAGCACTCACATATAGTCAAAATGGCATAATCATAACAGCCTGCGAATATTTGACTGTGAGATTGGTGGTCGAATCAGGCTCCTCAAATCGAAACATCTAATCCACTACTATTTGGGGTCACCCATAAATAATACATTCATCTAAAATAAATATTGCATTTAAAATTATTCACTTCTGCTTTTATGAGTGAATATGAACACAGCAAGAATATTTAGAATGTACTGGTTTATTCAGAAACCTACAAGAACATTTAAGTAAGATTATGTCAACTTCTTCTCAACAAAGCCTTCTCATATCACCGGCTCCCCGACAAACACTTCTGCACATTGATTCTCAAGCAGACATTATCCAGAAGTCACCCTTGTGGTAAAGCCTCATTCATTCTTTCTTCTGTGCTGAGGTCTTTACTTTCATCCTGGTCCAACTCTTCCATCCTGAGCCAGGATTACCTACCTCTTTCCTCCGCTACTTCTGCAGCCAGGAAAAGGAAATCACACTTCTCTGAATTCACAACGCTCCAAATCCACCATCTGTGTCGTCCATCCTCATTCACAAGGATGATTCTATGAAAAAAAAAAAAAAAAAAAAAAATATATATATATATATATATATATATATCCCAACCAAGAGCTCTCTTTTCCTGACTTCCATCTCCAGTCCAGTTCTGAACCACTTTTTTTTTGCATCTCTGGGGAGAAATATGAGTGAGAGTTTACAGCAAGCTTTGTTTTAGGAGCTGTTCAGTGGGATGACCTTATTTAAATTCCCAAGAAGGAGCAGATTTTGTGAAGCATATTATTAATGCATACAGAAGTTAGGTGATGTGATTGAGATGTGAAATTGTTGAGCCGATAAAAGGATTTCCTCCACTGTTTTGAAATGTTCAGTAGATAAAATAAATTTTAGATTACACATCATGAGAAAAAAAAAAAAAAAATTGGATGATAACATTAAATGAAAACCCTGATTCTACTACTACTACTACTACTACTAAAATGTATCCAGAACGTCTGTGATTTTAAAGAAAATACCAGAATCAAAGATTTTTTTACAGTGCTTAGTTCTTTGAAAGTACTTTGATTTCTATATTCTTCAAACATAGTTTTCTGCTCTATTCTGTTGTCGCTATAGTTAAAAAATGCTTCACCAATGGTTTCAAGCTTATTCAAACAGTCAGCTTAAACGATTTAACAGATTGTTATCCAATATTTTCATCATATTTTATACTTGAAATTTAAATATATTTAACAATAATGCATTATAGGTATTCATGCAATATAGTTAAAAATATCATTAAACTTTTTTAAAATGTTTATTTATTTTTTTTATTTTATTTTTTTATGTGTTTTAGCATATTTTTTTTTTTAATTGATGATGTGTGGGTACAAAAGAGGGCACAGTTACCAAAATATCATCCCGTAATGCCTGAAACATTGCAGTCTAACCACAGCTGATGGTTTTTAGTGTAAATTTTACCGTCAAAATGTTACTTTTTTATGGTCCACCTTTCGAGACACTTTTACAAATATGGTGGTAAACGATTAATTCATGGAACTTTTAAAAAAGCAGAGTTGTCAAGTTAAACCACATTTCATTTGATTGTCTTAATAATTCCAACTTCTAAAAAAATAAAAAAATAATAAAAATAATTAGCATTAAGATTATAATGGTGTAAATTCAGTAAATTAAGCTGCCTCCCAGAAACATCACTACCAGTTAATGCCTGATACTAAGTGTGTGTGTGTGTGTGTGTAAATGTGTAAGATAAGAGAAGGCAGGAGTAGCAGCACAGGGTAAAGGAGGCACGGTTTGTTCTTTCTCTGTCTCAGCTGGAAGAGGACCTCAATCCTGACCCACATACCCCGCCCTTCCTTCTCCAATCTGGACCCGATCCAGCGAGCACCATGGACGAGTCTGAGACAGTAAAGGGAATCTGTGTTGCCAAAAGAGACAGAGAGACTGAAACGGAGCGGGGAAAAAAAGAGAAGAGGCAGTGAGTTGGGATCACAGCTGGAGTTAGACTCCATCTTGAAGGAGAGTCAGGAAGAGAAATGATGGAATGAATCTCGCTCAGTGTGTGTGAGACAGCTCGGGCCTCATCTTTCTGTTTGAGCAGTCAGATTGCAGCACTTTCATCATCTTGAGTGTGAGAGATGCCCATCACAGTTTAAAGCCTGCTGTACCAGATTGTCATTGTATTTTCTGGCAGGTCATGGAACATGAGTACAGGAAAGAGACTGAGTGCGTCTCACCTGCATGCAGACTGTTTTGTCACATTAGCAAAGCAACATTGTCATTTTATCAGAATGGGTGTAAAAAAAAAAAAAAAAAAAAACTGACATCCATGGCTATCAGCCTCATGCTGATTGCTCAATGTTGACAAAGACTTTAACAGCCTAATAATAACTTAAAAGACCTTCAGAATTGAGCAACTCGTCATTTAATGGAATAGTTAAGCCAAAAAAATAAATATTCTGTCATCATTTACCTACACTCCAGGTGTTCCAAACCTGCATCATTTTCTGTCTGTTGTTGAACACAAAGAAAAATGTTGGAAACCAAACAGCTGCAAAACAATTTTTTTGCTAAAAATATACAGTTAAAACAGAAATAATTATTACTGCAATTCAAAATAATTTTCCAGTGATGGCAAAGATGAGTTTTTCAGTGGCCATTACTCCAGTCTTCGGTGTCACATGATTTGCCAGAAATAATTATAATTAAACATATATCATATTAAAAATATTTAAAATACATAAATGAACAACATAACTAAAAATGATCCATTCACACACACACACACACACACAATCATGTTTGTTTTTGTGAAAAGTGGGGACATCCCATAGGCGTAATGGTTTTTATAATGTAGAAACTGTATATTCTATCGCCCTTCACCAACCCTACCCCTACCCCTAACCCTCACAGGAAACTTTGTGCATTTTTACTTTCTCAAAAAAAATCATTCTTTATGGTTTATAAGCGTTTTGAAAAATGGGAACATGGGTTATGTCCTCATAAGTCACCCTCTCCTTGTAATACCTGTGTCATACCCAAATTGTGTCCTGATATGTCACAAAAAAATGCCCCCCCCCCCCCAACACACACATATATATATATATAATTTATATTTTATTATTATTATTATTATTATTATTATTATTATTATTATTATTATGTATCAAATATATATGTTACAGTTGCCAAAATGCTGTGATTCCTGAATTATTGTCACTGAATTTCCAATAAACTTCAGACAACCACAGCTGCCAGTTTTCATTGTAATCATTTTACTATAAAATATCGTCATAGGGTTGACACAGGGTCACCAAGTTACTTTATCTCTAAACAGTGTGTGTACACCATTTTGGACTCATTTTCATTTTTGCCACCATGTTTATAAATTGTGGGCCAGGCCGACATTTTGAGGTCTCATTTGAAGAAAATTAGTCTTTGGATGAGAGAAGACACTAAAAAAGACATCTGAACTGCTTTCTAATTCCGTATTCTGGGCCAAGTCCGCAATGGTGAGGTGGAAGACACTGTGCAGGCACCTGAAAAGAGGTCAGTAGCAATGCAAACTCACTTCTGATTTAAGCATACTACAGTTGCAGACACAAAGGCTCCACTAATACACCCCACATCATGGACCAACCAACTTCTTGGCATTCACAAATGTAAAGGATAAATTATTATTTTTATTTTAGTTTCTGTGGTCTGCTGTTAATGCTGACTGAATTAACATGTCATATATTTAAGCTCACCTAAGAGAGAGGGAACACTTGTTTTTCTGTATAGATGTGCACTGTAAAAAAGCCAATTAACAAAAAGTCCTCCAAATAAACATAAAACAGTAAATTGAACTAAGACATTTTTATTGAAAGTGTTCATGCATGATACTAAGTTGATTCAACAAATTCGTTCCTTAAATGTTAAAAACGTGCAATGTTATGTTGATCTTACTAAGAAGTTTTAGTTTTCATTAAATCTCGCGATTCTCGTTTGAACAGTGAACGCATGCGCAGTAGGAGACTAAGCTACTTCGCGGGGTTTTCAGAGGTTGATGCAGGTGAGAAGACGGCGGTTTCCAAAAGTTGATGATAAAAGTATAAGAAGCGGGTGACAGTGTCCTGCCTAATCAATCCACCTTTTCTGGACAATAAATGGTATGTATTAATCATTTATATAATCGCCTATGTTATTTGTCACATATAATAGCCTATATTGTGCTCTTCCCAAACTGATGGCGTAATCTAATTTAGCAGTGTTACTCAGTCGATGCTGATGTGAGGAGTGGTGTCGTGCCTGATCAGTCCAGCTTTTTCTTTAAAATAACTGTTGTGTATTAATCATTTTTATAATCGAAAATATAGAAAATAATTTTATAATATTTTATTAGTTATGTAATGTATCTTGCTCTGTTCACAGACTGACGGCTTATTCTAATTTAGCAGTGGTTTACTGATTTACCACACTGAAAAATGCATTAAATGAAGTCGTTTAAATAATGGAGAAATTGCGAAAATAATGTTAGAATATTAAATGAGATGTTTGCTCATGGGTATAGACAAAAATGTATTGACCATCTAGACATATTCCTGCAATTGCTTTAAAAGTAAATGAGCACTGTGCACGTCTTTTCAAGTTTTGAGAGAAGATTGCTAATGGGAAAAGGGATTTTATTTGAATAATCGTTTGATGGAAAAATCGTGTGATATTCATAAAATTTAGTATAATGTTACAGATTTTGTGCCCTTTTGAATAAAAAAAAGCCATATAAAAATAGGATAAACTGTTGAAAAAATTATGTTTTCACAGCGAATTAGTCCATAGGAGGAAATGCAATGCAGATATTGTAAATTTTCAAATTCTGACCCAGAGGTCCTGGTAAAGCATTACAGGCTTCGTCATGGACAAGGTCATAAAGGAACAAATTGGCCTTGCCTATATTCAGATTGTGTCTGCTCATTCCGGACACAAAGTGCTTTGAGATCGCATTTGTCACGCTGCCACACCCGCAGAACTATTAGGCAAGTTAGCCTATCATTTAAATGTGAGCTTTGTGAGTTTGAAAATGTTTGCAGTGAAAGCATTTTTTTTAGACATCTTAAAGGACATCTAAAAAGGCATGAAACTGTACGGTGTCCTTTTTCTGGCTGTGAGTATAAAACCAACAGGCTTACAAATTTTGCCTCTCACAGGACTAGGAAACACAAAACTCACACAACAGTTGATTTAAGAAACTCGGTCATTACTGAAACTGAGAACATTAACACTGATACAGCATTGAACTTTGAAGATAATGATGACCATGATGCTGGGGAGTCCTCACAGACTGTTCAAACGGCTACTGACACTGAAAGTGTGGATATTGAAATTCTTGAGCATAAACTGGCTTCTGTATTTTTGAAAATGCAAACAGTCTTGCATATATCAAAGAGTGCCATCCACAACATAGTTGAGGAAATGCATGATATATTGCACTTTTCCAAGTCTCTTGCTGTTGAAAGCATCAAAAATATTTTGGTCAAACGAAAAATTGATGTAGATAATTATATCCTTCAGGAAATTAACAGTGCAATTTTTGAGACCAATCCTCTTCTCCTGACTACTTCAGAAAAAGGAAGTTTTTCCACAGACCACAGAAGGAATATATATTTCAAAGAACACTTCTCTGTAATTGAGCCAACAGAGTATCTCTATGACAGGACACACAAAAATCACTTTGTTTATGTGTCTTTGTATCATGTTCTGGAGCGCTTACTAGGTCGTAAAGATCTTTTGGATAAGATTGTGTTCAGTGGAGAGTCTACTCCTGGACATTTTGAGTCTTTTCAAGATGGTTCTTTCTTCAAGGAGAACAGACTTCTAGGTGACAAAGACCTTGCAATATCTTTGGGACTGTATGTGGATGAATTTGAAGTGTGCAATCCCTTGGGCACTTCGAGAAAAATCCATAAGATTGTTGCCATTTATTGGGTGGTTCTAAACTTGCCTTCCAAATTCCGCTCTAGTCTTTACTCGATTCAGCTTGCTGTCCTTGGTAAGAGTGATGATGTGCGCCTCTTTGGATACGAGAAATTTCTTGATCCACTGATGAAAGATGTGAAGTGTTTGGAGCAAACAGGTGTTTTTGTGCCTGCTCTGAATCAGTACGTAAAGGGGACAGTCTTTTGCGTATGTGCTGATAATTTGGGAGCCCATAGCTTGGCAGGCTTTCAAGAAAGCTTCAATTCTGACAAACTGTGCAGATTTTGTTTGATCAGTAAGCCTGAAGTCAAATCTGGTAAGGTTGAGATCAGTGATTTCAAATTAAGAACTGTAGAAGAACACAATTCTTTTGTCCAGGAAGTGCAGACAGATGGAAGTTTGCAAAATGTCAGTGGTGTGAAGGGGGAATGTGTGCTAAGCAAACACTTGTCTTTCTTTCATCCTGTCACTGGTTTCCCTCCTGATGCATTACATGATTTTTTGGAAGGCATTGTACCTGTAGAACTGTCTTTGTGCCTGAAAGATTTAATTTCAAAAGGAAAATTTTCATTTGATGAGCTCAATCATTGCATTAAGTCCTTCCCGTACAAAGATTCAGACCGGGTTAACAAGCCAAAGGTATTAACCAAGTCAAGTTTCACCAAGGGTACAGTAGGTGGTAACGCGCATGAGAACTGGACACTTTTACGATTGCTGCCTCTTATGATCGGTCACAAAATTCCTGAAAATGAACCATCTTGGGAGATTCTAATGGACCTGAAAGTCATTGTTGAGGTAGTTCTATCTTCAAAATTTTCAGAGGAGTCTCTTTGTTAACTAGAGAGCAAAATCAAAGATCATCAAAACTTGCTTACTGAAACCTTTCCTAACTTAAGTCTACGTCCAAAACACCATTACATTAACCATTACCCTCATTTGATTCGTTGTTTTGGACCATTGGTGTCACTATGGACAATGCGCTTTGAGGCAAAACACAGTTACTTTAAAAAAGTAGTCCATGACACTCAAAACTTTAAGAATGTTCTACTGACACTTTCCATGAAGCATCAACAAATGATGGCGTATTATCTGGATGGTGAGGACTTTTTCAAACAGTCACTACATGTGGAGAAAGCAAAGGTCTTCACACTTGCTTCTCTTGAAGCCCCAGTTATGTCAGCAATTGAGAGAAGGTATCCAAATACAAGCCAAGTGTCTCTCTCCTGCACTATTCATTTGCATGGAGTTCGATATTCAGCTGGCATGATTATCTCTGCAGGACAATGTAGTGGCTTGCCAGAATTTTTCAAAATACTGAACTGTGTAGTGACCCCCAAAGATGTGTCATTCCTTTGTAAAAAACTGTCAGCCTGGTATCTTGAACATTTCAGGTCTTTTGAGATAAAGGAAAGCAGTTTTAGTGACATTCATGTTCTTGATCCAGACATGCTGAATGACTTCCATCCATTGACAGCATACAAAGTTGGTATGAAAGTGCTTGTGACTCCAAAAGTGTTTTTAACTCATTAGGAGATAAGAGATGACAGTTGTGTCTCTATTCTTGATCAGACACTACATTCCACACACTAGAATATATTCACTTATGTTCCTATTATTGCTGTTAAGAATGGAAAATAAATGTGTCCCAGTGAATTAATGATGACTGCTTTTGACTCTACGTTCTGCTTTCTATAGTGAGCATGTTGCTGCGGGTTCACATTTCCCCTACCAACATCCGGAGGGTAGAGCTGCCTGAAAGGCCTGCATCTGTGGACCATTTGAAGTCTTTCCTTAGTGAGACATTACAGCTCAAATCTGGATTCTCACTACAATTTGAAGACCCGGACTTTAACAATGAACTTTGTAACTTGAATGACATCAAAGAATTGCCAGCAGCAAAGGCAACCTTAAAGGTTCTGTGGGAAGCATCTCCTCCATTGGACTCAACAGATACAAGTTCAGTGTCCTCACTTGATACAGCAAGCATGACAAGTTGTCAAAATGATGTCCAAAGCCCTGAATCATCTGTGTCAAGAAATCTTAGAAGTGTTGAACAGTGGCCCTCTACTTTTAACATACCTGCCTTTTCTTTGGATGTGGAGCTCAGGCTGCGTAAAGCCAATGAGATATACCAGCAGACAAAGAAGCCTCTGAATGTCCCAAGGGACATGAAGTGTGAGATTCTGGACAAGATTGTGCAAGCAATTTTTGAAATTAAAGCCTACCCCGATGCTTATGAGGTCCAGTCAGTTGCCTCTGCTCTAGTACAAAAACATCCTTGCCTTGCAGAACCTGGCAAACGCACAGGTTGGGATGGATGGGTTATGAGTATCAAGTTTAAGCTTGGCAATTATCGAGCTAAATTGAGAGAGGCTGGTTGTTCAGAAGTTAGTGTTAACACTAAAAGAAAATCACATGAGGGTGTGACGGCCACCATAAAAAAGCCTAAAAGAGCAGAGGTCAACTTTTTACCGGACCATCCTGAGGGCCAGACAGATGATTCGCTTGAGGAGGTGAGACTTATCATGATCGATGAAATGAAAAAAAAAAGGATTGATTCAACACTCATTCAACAGAAGATGCAAGAAACATTTTCTCTTCGCCGCAAAGAAGTTGTAGAGATTCAGCCACTAGTTGAGGAAATCAGAGAGAGATGGCCTGCTCTTTTTCTAAAGGATGAGGTAAGCTATTTAATAGCAAATGTTGTTACCTGTGTTCTGGTTTTTATTAATATTAATTTATATTATTATTTTAATTATAATTACTATTAGAAATATTATAATTACTATTAGAAATATTAGAACATTTTATTTAGCAAAACTTTCTGGTGATTCCTATTAATGTTTTTATTTATTTTTTTAATTAATAGATCTGCATGGAGTTTTTTCATATCAGTAACGTTGACCTCCTGGAGAAGTTCAACATGTCCCTTGAAAAATACACAACACCTCTCCTGAAACTGTACAGAAAGAGAACAGATGCATTTGGAGAAGAAATGAAGACTCTTTTGGACAAGCTGGATGAACAGGTAATCTCAATAATCTTTAATATGTAAAAAAAAAAAAAAAAAAAAATGCAGTATTTACAGCTTTCTGAATAGGGCCATTGATGCAATTTTGCGCATTTAAAAAAATATATATATTAGGTCTAACACATAACAGTAAAACTAAACAAAATAAATTAACCTTGCTACTTTTAGTAATGAGGTAAATGTAAAATTATAATTGTTCACCCTGAAATTGTTCTGTAATCTTTTTCTTACCCACGTGTTCTAAACCATTAAGACTTCCTCTGCCCTGCAGAACATAAAAGGAGAAATTTAGCAAGAAAGAAGAAATTTCAGTCATTTATATACAGTGACATTTGATAGTTAAAATTTTTTCAAGGCCTTTTTGCATTCATTCAAAGTGATTTCTCAAGAAATGCTGAAACCAATGGCATTTTGCAGGATTTCAAATTTTAAAGGGTTGGTTGAAATTTCTTTCATTAAGTACTCACCCTCGTGTCGTTCCACACCAGTAAGACCTTTGTTCATCTTTGCAACACAAATTAAGAGATTTTTGTTGAAATCAACATAATTACCTTCATTCAAGGTCCAGAAAGGTATTACGCACATTGTTAAAATAGTTAATGTGACTACAGTGATTCAACCTTAATTTTATGAAGCGATGAGAATATTTTTTGTGCGCGAAAACAAACAAAAAAAAACAAATTTATTCATTAATCTTTTCTCTTGCCTGTCAGTCTCCTACGCAGTTGACACAGTGCAGCACTTCCGTGTATACGACAGAACGCCGGCTCCTGCGTCAGCATCACATGTATGCATCACGTCACGTGAACAGAGCCGGCCAATACTGAGTTATGGCGTAAACACGGAATCGCTGCATTGTGTCAACTACACAGGAGACTGACAGGCAAGAGAAGAGATTAATGAATAAAGTTATTTTTGTTTTGTTTTTGCGCACAAAAAGTATTCTTGTCACTTAATAAGAATAAAGTTAAACCACTGTAGTCACATTGAATATTTTATAGAATATTTTGTAGAATATCTTTACTACTTTTCTACTTTGAATGATGGTAATTACATTGTTTTCTATCTGAGATAAAAAAAACTTCATAGATTTCATCAAAAATACCTAAAGATGAACAAAGGTCTTACGGGTGTGGAACGTCATGAGGGTGAGTGCTAATGACAGAAATTTCATTTTTGGGTGAACTAACCCTTTAAGCAATAACCAGTTGGCTTTTAATTAGTCATGACATACTACGTTGAATGAACACATGCAGATAGGAAAAAATGTTAGTAAATAAAGTCTGTTTTTCAACTCAAAGCAGTTGTCAATTAGGAAACAGTTCATGAGTTTTGTGGACCAATTTTATGATGGTTTTACATTTTTGATGCCTCAGAGTAATCTGTACATTAAAAAAATCTTCCTTGTTCCAAAAAAGAGAGCAAGTCATATGGGTTTGGAATGACATAAGGGGAGAGTAAAAGATGACAGAATCATTTTTGTGTGTACTGTACCTTTAACTACCAAAGCAGATTTTACAAACGAAATGTTTTTTCTTTTTAGGTGAGTGACATTACCACACATCGGAAAATAACAGCTCTTAAGGGATTGCCTATTTTTCTGCGTGAGAAGCCAGCATGTTTTCTCAAGATGTGCCTGGTAACTTACCATTTTCATACCCTATTTCTAAATCCTTTTTTAAAATATATTTGACATGTATTCAGTTTACTTGCACAACAACGATGATGATGATAATTATTGTATGTAAATTTACACTTCCATTAATACCTCCCATCCATTATTCTCCCAGGATACTGATCCCGAGGACCACAGCACCAAAGGTGTAAAGATTGGAATCCTTACTGTGGTCGAAGATGATGTTGCCGCTGTCACATCACTGCCAACTGTAATCAACCTGGCCATAATCCTGGAAGAGGCCATTGTGCTTCAGGACATTACAGATCTGCCAGCAGCATTTGCATACTTGTTCGGTCTCTTGTATGCACTCAATATGGAGTATCCAAAAGAACTCAAGTATACTTTTGAAGTTATACAAAAGATCTTTATGGATCTTGGTGGTACCTGCTCTGCAAGAGTACAGTCATTGAAGTCTAAACTTTGCTAAATGGACAAAGGCTTCTGAATGAGGTTCTTCCACTGGCCATTGTTTTTTTTATACTTTTATAGTTAATGACTGAAAAACAATACTGTTTTATTTCAATGTATTAATTTATGTTAAGTATTAATTTGTTACAACCTTTGCCTTAAAGAGATAGCTCACACAAGTTCCTCCAAGTTCACACAGGTTTAGAACAACTTGGGGGCGAGTAAATGATGAAAGAACTTTCATTTTTATGTGAACTAGGCAAAGGTTGTAAAAAGTGAGTACTTAACATGAATCAACACATTGATATTGTTTTTCAGTTTTTTTTTTAGTTTAATTTTTCTCCCTTTTTTTTTTTTTTTTTTCTCAGGCTGAGCTAATTATATTTGATTTCTATGTAGACACTGGTACTTCCAAGGCCAAGAGTGGATTACAGGCATATCATTGTAATTATAGTTTCAATGTTGATGTTCTGACAAAAATGTACAGTGCATTTATAATAACTGAGTAATGTTTGTGGTTTACTCTGATGCTTGCACTTGTTTTGGGTTCTTGGACAAAATAGTAACTTCGTTTTGAGGAACTCTTAGGTTGATGTTAAAATATGCAATATAGTAGTTTTCACATAATAGTTTCTTTAAAAATCAACCAAAAATGTTAAATACATGTGATAAGGTACTTCATGCCACAAGACTGCTAACGTATTAAGGTATAATTAACACTGGATTTCTTTAACATGCATTATGTTCCATGCATTGATTTCAGTGTAAAATGCATGGAGTAAAGAAGTTAATATACAAGACTTGGTATGTCCTTGTGCTTTGGACAAACTTTCAATAATAAAAAAAAGTTATTTGACCCATGTTATGGTCTGTCTTTTATTTATTTAGACTATTTAACTAATATAAAATTAGTGTATGCCTATAGATAATAGGCCTATTTGTGTTCAGTAAACAAAAAATATTTTGTTCTGTTATTCATTAGGTAAACATGACTATTTATGTTGTGACAACTTATGATATTAATTTATTATTTTAAGTTGGGTGGACTTTAGTCCCTGTTTGTTAAGTTTACTCAAAAAAGCGCTTGCGATAAGTTGCCTTATTTTTTTAAGTTGACGCAACTTTTTTTTTTTACAGTGTGTATGTCAGCATGATGCCCATCATTTGTGGCCATTTTGCACACTGGGCTGCATTCCTAAAACAGAGTTAGAGCAACAGCTTAATTGCCCTTCTGCTGGCCTCGGAGCAGTTGTCTGTTGAAATCTGCACCTTATTGTACCGACTAACAGACGGTATGAGTGGAATAGTGGTCTCTTGCCTTCAGAAGATGGCACTTATGTCAAAGTGAAGCTCTGTGAGGGCCCTGCAGTTGCCTGTTGTTTGTTCATTTACACAACAGTTCCCAATCAAACCGTTTAATACAATTACTGGATGTAAAGTATCCAGCTGACAGAGCAGGGGCTGTTACGCCCACCTTATTTGATACGTAGGGATAGGGCAGTATAAAAAATAAATAAAAAAATACAACTCTCTCTCTCTCTCTCTCTCTCTCTCTCTCTCAACGTACTGTATTTATGAGATGAGATGATATATAATGTTTTTTAGCCCGTTTCATTCAGCATGTTGATTTAAGTCATTCTTGCTTAATTCATTAACTGAATGTTGAACTTAAACAGTAAAATCTAGTTAAAATTATCATTAGCACATTTTCACTTTTATGCACATATAAATAGCATTTAATTAAACTGATACTGACAGTTGGAAATAATTCATGAAATTAAAAGTCATTGCAAATCAAGGGAGTATTAAGAAACAAATCTTTTGGTTTACAGAAAAAATTACAGAAAAAAGCAATACAATTATTGTGCACTGTAAAAAGCCATGACCAGCTTTGTTACCCTAAAGAGCTGCTTCAACCTGATTTTGTCCATGTAAATTAGATTTGCTGGTATAAATCTATATTTAGATTGGTTCTGTGATGTTGTGTGATGTCAAAACCAGTTAATTTAGATGTTGCCATGTTTAAAAGTTTGTATTGTGCATAATTTTATATACAGTAGCAGCAAATTCATCACAGGTACTTCATTATGTCATTCAGCTCTAATAATAAGCCAATTGGTCAGAGGAAGAGAGATTAAAAAAAGGAGGAAGGGGATCCTGAACTGGTTTAATTTCAATGACCCTCATTACACTGTTGATGAGATAGATGGAGTAAAATTATGGCAGACCAGACATGGACCAATTAATCATCATTGTGAATATAGTATTTAATGTTTTAATAAAACCATTAGCCAAATACAAAACACATTAAATATACACAATATTGATTTATGTTCTATAGTATCACCAGTACTAGTTCCATTTCAATGATCCTCAGGGGAAGAATTACGCTGTTGTCGAGATGAGTAGAAAGCAACACGATAAAGGCTGCGGGCCGTCAAAAGTTACAGAAGGATCCCCAACAAGATCCCCAACTGCCTCCAATAATATGACAACCGTCATGACTATAAAAACTCCCTCTTATTCCATATTTTACCCTCATTCCCTCTATCTTTCTCTTATTGCAGTTTAAATCTAGATTAAAGACCCATCTCTTTAACCTGGCTTACACATAACATACTAATATGCTTTTAATATCCAAGTCTGTTAAAGGATTTTTAGACTGCATTAATTAGGTAAAACCGGAACCGGGAACACTTCCCATACCACCTGGTCTACTTGCTACATCATAAGAAGAATGGCATCTATGCTAATATTAGTCTGTTTCTCTTTTGTTCCGAGGTCACCGTAGCCACCAGATCCAGTCTGTATCCAGATCAGAGGGTCACTGCAGTCACACAGATCCAGTACGTATCCAGACCAGATGGTGGATCAGCACCTAGAAAGGACGTCTACATCCCTGAAAGACAGCGGAGTCCAGGACAACTAGAGCCCCAGATACAGATCCCCTGTAAAGACCTTGTCTCAGATAACCACCAGGACAAGACCACAGGAAACAGATGATTCTTCTGCACAATCTGACTTTGCTGCAGCCTGGAATTGAACTGCTGGTTTCGTCTGGTCAGAGGAGAACTGGCCTCCCAACTTAACCTGGTTTCTCCCAAGGTTTTTTACTCCATTCTGTCATACTGTGTCCGGTAAGGGCAATGAAGTCTAAATCAGGGATAGGCAACTCCGGTCCTGGAGGGCCACTATCCTGTAGAGTTTAGCTCCAACCCTGATTAAACACACCTGAAGAAGGCAATCAGTGTTTTCGGGATTACTATATAGATACAGACAGGTGAGTTTTTGTGAGGGCTGAAGTTAAACTCAGGATAGTGGCCCCCCAGGACCGGATTTGCCTATCCCTGGTCTACATGGAGCACTCTGCACCTATAAGATGATCAGAACAGCTCTTTGTATGCTTTGGAAGCTGCCAAAGGGCTGTCGGTCTTAAAGCAGAGGCTTTCTAAGTGGATTGTATATGCAATTCGTCGTCCACATTTGCTAGATTTTATAATGTAGACGCCCCGGCACTTCATGCTAGGGTACTTTCCGTCTAAAGGTCACCTTTTGTTCTTCATCGTCATGCTCTAGGCCATTCTTGCCCAAGACACCAACTCTGCTTGTGGGCACTTGGTCCCTTAGGTACTGAAGCGATACGAGTAAGGGATGATCAAGCTAGGCCAGATATAACCTCATTGAGCTTATTCTGCTCCTAGTTGCTATTGTCATATCTTGGTGTCATAATCACGTTTGATTGCGTTGGTCATTCTCCTCTTCTTAGTACGGCGTGATTGAACTGGGTTCCCATAGTGTCTTCGACGCAGTATGAGTGAAGTATTGAAGGGGAACATACTCGGTTACTAATGTAACATCAGTTCCCTGAAATACGGGAACGAGTACTGCGTTCCTTGCCATGTTAAAAGGCTGCACGACTCAGTCGTCATTCAGTCAAAATAACCTAAATGCCTGTGGCGAAGAGGCCATTATATAGCCGGATGCCACACCCATTCTGGCGGGCTTTGACTGGCTTTGCTTCCATAGGTTCGTGCAGCACCACTGACTGGTTTGTTTCTATAACAGTTTCACTGCGTGATTGAATAAGGCTTCATTTCAGGAGAAAAAAGGATTTTTTCCCATGGCGTCCTCAACGTCAACGTCAACGTCCCGTATTTCAGGGAACCGAGGTTACGTTAGTAACAGAGTACATTCTCTAACCATAAAGGCTGCTGTGTAATTTGCCCTTTGACTAAGCATTTAAAAAACTTAGGGGAAGCATTAAATAATACTGTGAATGCACTTAAAGAATGCAGAATCGTTATAATCGTATGATCATATCAAATCAAATTTAATTGTGAATCGAATTGAATCACTCTAAATTTGCAAAAATCGTTCTTGAATCAATTTAAAAATTATGAATTGTAAATTTATTGAATCGCTGCCTACCCAAAGATTCACAGCCGTGATGTTGCTCCATCTACAGTAGAAGCCCGTGATGGAGATTTACCAGTACTATTAATCACAGAACTAGCTTTACTGACGAGATGCGGATGACAATCACATGCGATTTATCATGCATCCCTTGCTTGTTGATCAACAAGTACACATTAGAGGAGTAAAACTAAGATGCAGAGCATACTAAAAGCGCAGCCATTACTTTCTAGAGTACATTTTACAGTGTGTGGAATGGTGCGGTGTGATTGGTTGAGCAGATATATAGTATTCTGCAAAAAAGGGAGTAGTGGTTTGTAAAAAAAAAAAGGAGAAAACATGACCTAATAACGCAGCGAATATTGCATTTTACATACAATTTTACATTTACAATTCAAATTGGACCAGAAACAATACTGATTTTGGCAGGAATTCTTTTTTTTATTTTTATTTTTATGGCGTTTATCGTATTTTGAAACCAAACATATTTAGCATAGTAATGATAGCAATGTAGATCTTAGTTGTATTTTCATTGATATTATACATCCTGTAAACATAATATTTAGTTTCTCCAGCTCTCTGCACTGTTGTTTAGGAAAACCGCAAGTATCTTTACCCACTCCCACTGATCAGACATCCAACATGGCAGCCACAAGCAACTTGTAAATTCCAAACATATTCCTTTTATAGCTCTATATCAGGGGTGTCATACTCAACTCCTGATGAGCCGGAGCTCTGCAGACTGCAGACATCCATGCTCTGTATCGTTTCTGTATGACAATAATTGTCTTATTTGTGTAGTTTTATTTCCCCTAAAGATTGTTAAAGAAACAATTTAGATAGACATAGAGTATGACTTGAAAATTAACTATCAGTACTTTGTCAAGTCTCCTCAGCTAACCTTTGACTGTGAACAATGGAGTTTTCATCAAGGGAGAGAGGAGACTGAACTGCAGTAACAGATCTGTTTTGGCTGAACTCACTGCAGTAATAAGGCACATGAATGAGACATGTGCCTTATTACTGCAGTGAGTTCAGCCAAAACAGAGGATCACACTGTATATCCAAATTAAACTCCAGTACAATCCAATCCAATCCAATAAAAATCACAGTCTCTGTTTGAAATGATTCCAAAGAGTTTATTGAAGACTTGAACACACTTCCAAAAAGAGAACTGTGTGTACAAGTTTAAATAACTAGATAAATATGGAATATGATTAATATATATCGCATATGACAGTTACATTAAAATTATTGAAGATGAAAAATAGGTCAATTGTATATATCAATAACTCATTACAAGGGACTGTAATTTACTCATTAATATGTCAATATTCCATTCTTCATATCAATTATAGTGACATCTCTTACTGTGAATTACCACAAATCAAACAGTGGTTTGTCCAGCAAACGGCCGTAATATTAACTTATCAACTTTCAATAAAGTTATCACTTCTTATAATTCAAGGAAAAATTTTTTCTGGCCATGAAACCATTCTCCTATCCTTATGGAATTTAGATTACTGAAAAGTAACGAGCTTTGTAGCTTAGGATCAAACATTTAATTGACTCGTGATGTGAGCATTTTAGACAGCAGCAATCATGAATATTTATTGGATTTTAATAACTGAACTAATAATACGTCAAACTACAAATCACACAGAGTAAATATGCATATGACAATACAGACAGTAAAACAAATACAAGACATAACGGAATCCAAATGAGGGAGAGAGAGACAGAGAGAGATAATGAGTGAGAGAGAATGAGAGAGACATAGACGAGATCACAGAATAAACTCAAAGTAAAGCAAAATCACAGACAGTAACCTATTGAAAGGCAACAAGGAATCAACTCGCCTTGAAAAGGTAATAGACAAACTTTAAGCAGCATTTAAATCTCCATAGAGAATGATAATTGCAAGGGGTCTCTTTTGTGACTCGCCAGATGAGCGTGCGTTTGTTGTTCTTTTGGAGCTGGGCGGGTTCTCTCGTGCCTTCCGGGGCTGCTGCGAATGAAAGGTCCAACAAATGCAATGATTCAGAGTTCTTCTCCCTCATGGGGAGAAGCGAATAAGAGAATAAACTTAGTAAGGAAAAGAAACGAAAACAACGGAGATGAAAGCTCCCGAAGGACACATGAGAACAGGCTGTTCTCTCAGCCGCCGTGCTGAGATCAACTACCCGACGGAAGTGCAGAGATGAGGAGAAGGTAGACAAGAGCAAGAGAGCGAACTTCCTGTGTCAGTTCTTCTTATGGATGGACTGGTTCACACCTCTGTTTGTGTGCACATCCAATGAACGTCCGCAATCTGAAGCGGGAAAAAGTTCCTTTGTCTCTGAGGAAACACCCACTCTGATAAGTTATACAGTATTGTTCAAAATAATAGCAGTACAATGTGACTAACCAGAATAATCAAGGTTTTTCGTATATTTTTTTATTGCTACGTGGCAAACAAGTTACCAGTAGGTTCAGTAGATTCTCAGAAAACAAATGAGACCCAGCATTCATGATATGCACGCTCTTAAGGCTGTGCAATTGGGCAATTAGTTGAATTAGTTGAAAGGGGTGTGTTCAAAAAAATAGCAGTGTGGCATTCAGTCACTGAGGTCATCAATTTTGTGAAGAAACAGGTGTGAATCAGGTGGCCCCTATTTAAGGATGAAGCCAACACTTGTTGAACATGCATTTGAAAGCTGAGGAAAATGGGTCGTTCAAGACATTGTTCAGAAGAACAGCGTACTTTGATTAAAAAGTTGATTAGAGAGGGGAAAACCTATAAAGAGGTGCAAAAAATGATAGGCTGTTCAGCTAAAATGATCTCCAATGCCTTAAAATGGAGAGCAAAACCAGAGAGACGTGGAAGAAAACGGAAGACAACCATCAAAATGGATAGAAGAATAACCAGAATGGCAAAGGCTCAGCCAATGATCAACTCCAGGATGATCAAAGACAGTCTGGAGTTACCTGTAAGTACTGTGACAGTTAGAAGACGTCTGTGTGAAGCTAATCTATTTTCAAGAATCCCCCGCAAAGTCCCTCTGTTAAAAAAAAGGCATGTGCAGAAGAGGTTACAATTTGCCAAAGAACACATCAACTGGCCTAAAGAGAAATGGAGGAACATTTTGTGGACTGATGAGAGTAAAATTGTTCTTTTTGGGTCCAAGGGCCACAGGCAGTTTGTGAGACGACCCCCAAACTCTGAATTCAAGCCACAGTACACAGTGAAGACAGTGAAGCATGGAGGTGCAAGCATCATGATATGGGCATGTTTCTCCTACTATGGTGTTGGGCCTATTTATCGCATACCAGGGATCATGGATCAGTTTGCATATGTTAAAATACTTGAAGAGGTCATGTTGCCCTATGCTGAAGAGGAAATGCCCTTGAAATGGTTGTTTCAACAAGACAATGACCCAAAACACACTAGTAAACGGGCAAAGTCTTGGTTCCAAACCAACAAAATTAATGTTATGGAGTGGCGAGCCCAATCTCCAGACCTTAATCCAATTGAGAACTTGTGGGGTGATATCAAAAATGCTGTTTCTGAAGCAAAACCAAGAAATGTGAATGAATTGTGGAATGTTGTTAAAGAATCATGGAGTGGAATAACAGCTGAGAGGTGCCACAAGTTGGTTGACTCCATGCCACACAGATGTCAAGCAGTTTTAAAAAACTGTGGTCATACAACTAAATATTAGTTTAGTGATTCACAGGATTGCTAAATCCCAGAAAAAAAAAAAAAATGTTTGTACAAAATAGTTTTGAGTTTGTACAGTCAAAGGTAGACACTGCTATTTTTTTGAACACACCCCTTTCAACTAATTGCCCAATTGCACAGCCTTAAGAGCGTGCATATCATGAATGCTGGGTCTCATTTGTTTTCTGAGAATCTACTGAACCTACTGGTAACTTGTTTGCCACGTAGCAATAAAAAATATACTAAAAACCTTGATTATTCTGGTTAGTCACATTGTACTGCTATTATTTTGAACAATACTGTAGGGTCGACAGAACTGAACATTTTTCCTAAGATAGATTGTATTTCTGAAACAAGGCATCTTTTTGTAATTTGTAGTCGAGATTCGACACAGTTGGGTTTTTATTATAAAGATACCATAAACCATCATTTTGTGAGTCAGGGATACAGAGATACAGAGTTGTTCCTAACTACATGCATATAAATTTGATTAAACACATGATAAAATTGCAGATACTCCAATTTTGATTATGGAAACATCTAATGTAGTTAAAAAAGGCAATATTCAATACATTTAGAATACATTGAGAAAAGGTAGCAGTGAGCTGGCTTTTCTGTTCTGTGAGTTGAGTCATAAAGTTTTATGACCTGGTCAGGGGTAGGGTTACAACTCATGATTCTATTTGAGAACTTTCAATCCAAATACATTTCCAATTTACAAGTCAGCAAATTATAATCCTTGCACAACAGGATTAACCATTTTATGCAACACACAAACCTATCAAAATACATCTAAGTAATAAAATGACGAAGGTAAATAACGTTTGTGTTTGTGTATGTGCTTGGGTGTATGTGTGTGTTGTGGAATGTGTTTCATTTCTCCTTTGAGGCTGCTCACATGACTGGAAATTATCACTGGAATTATCACAATAATTTAAATCCAGCTAGGCTGACACCAGGCATTCAGCTTGCAGAGTTTGGTTTATATGCCTGAATTCAAAAGCTAAAAAGCTTTTGTTTTTTAGCCAAGGAAGGTGTATTGTTTTAGTTTCAACGAACAGTGATTCATTAGTTCAGAACCAATGAATCAATGAACTGCTCATCGGTTACACCAGTATAAAGTCCCTTGCAAGGACTCTTGAACTCTGAGACAATGCTTAATACTGTTGTGTGTGATCCACTCCAACCACTGTCCATCTGCCTTAGTTCAGTGAATTCCCCAAATAAAGCTCTGTTGTAATGAGTCCTTCAGGTTTCCTCAATCTCAAGATACACTAACTAGGGCTACAGAGATTGTTGGGGACATTAAACATCATCACACTGAACAGGCAAACTCATCTACTTCACTAGTCAATGTTTATAAACTTGCTGTGTTTATACTCATCCTCTTATTAACTATATTAACTTAATCTTTCCAATTTGTAGCTTATAAACCAAAAGTAATACAACTATGTTGAAGTTTGTTTACAGCCTAACTTTAGCATTTTACTTCTTGTGAAAGTATTTAGGCTTTAAAACCAGCTTGTGAAGATTATCTTGAATAATAAGTGCAAAAATCATAAACCTTTGTTGGTCACAGACCTTATTCAGTGCACAATGAGAGCGCTCACTTTTTGCGTGCGGAAGTAGAAAATCTGCTGGTGAAAGGAGCTATTGAAGTGTATATTTTAATTATTTATTTATTTATTTATTTTTATTTTTTTATTTTTTTATCCTATTGGGTTTTTGTCATGGGACTGATAATAACTTCTGGCTTCCAACAAAATATGTCATCCCTATCACTTTGAATTACAGGTCGTCTCACCCCAAGCTCATGAAATTTCAAATAAACTGAACATTTCTTGATAGTGTATCAATTTAATATAATTATTATTATTCTTAAAGCTGCAGTAGGGAACTTTTGTAAAAATATATTTTTTACATATTTGTTAAACCTGTCATTATGTCCTGACAGTAGAATATGAGACAGATAATCTATGAAAAATTCAAGCTCCTTTGGCTCCTCCCAGTGGTCCTATTGTCATTTGCAGAGTCATGTGCTCCCGGTAAGAAACAACCAATCAGAGCTGCGGTCCGTAACTTTGTTTGTGTTCAAAATGTAGAAAAATGTATATAATAAGCGAGTACACCATGAATCCATTTTCCAAACCGTGTTTTTTAGCTTGTCCTGAATCACTAGGGTGCACCTATAATAAGTGTTTATATTCGGACTATTTTAGATTGCTTCGGGGGCACCGCGGCGGAGTAACTCAGTACCTTTGTGATTCTTCATAGACATAAACATTGAGAAGTAGTTCCGGCTACGATGTTTTTCCGCAAGACTCAAGCAGTTCTGTTTATTAACCGCTAGAGCGTCAAAAGTTATCTAACACAGTTAACTATTGTGGGAAGTTAATCGACCAAATGGCTTATTAATAGCTGTTTATGCAAATAAACAGAAAAAAAAAAAAAGATGAGATGAGATGAGATGAGATTTCCACAGTTTGGGTCCTAAGATATACTTCTAAAAGCTTATGGAAAAGGTTTTGAATAATAATTATGTATTAGAATAAATACAATAAAATGGCAAACTTTGTAATATTGTTTGGTTTTTGGCAGAGAATATTATATTCTCAGAGGATGCTGTTTCATAGCACAGGAGACTAAATGTGTTATAACTTACTCTTTATGAACTATTTCATAACTGTTTTTGATGTTTTTCCTGTGATGTCATAGGAGAAATAAACACTTCCTCATACATAAAATACATATAGAACTACAGCATAGGAAGAATTGAAAAAAAATACATATTCATTTGAATATCTCAGACTTTTTATTCCAGACTTTGGTGCCATGGCAAATCTGAGCACAGTGTGAAACATTGTTGAAATATCTCACAGAGATACAATTCTGAAACTTTAGAGAACATTCAGTATATGTAAATGAGCTTAGATGTATGCTTATGGAAAGGTCTCAATTTGCTCTCCATCCATTTCATTGCTCAACTAACTTGTCATTTTTATTCCCTACAGGTGACCTTTAATCTATACTTTTATTGTACTCAACAGAGTAAACCTCACCCAACGTGCAAAAAATGTAATTACTTATTGCTTTAAAACATGATAAGGATAAACCCTCTTCATTTAAATCACTGATGTCTCATTTATATCTAAAGTAATGAATCATTAAACACAAATTATAAATTCTTCTCAGTTCATTTAATATATTATGCATGCATCCATGCTTACATGCAGAAAAAAATGCTACAGGCCAATTTGTATACCTATAGTATATATCTAACAGAACACATGTGCCCTTGGCATGGAAATGCAGATTTGTGGTTCATGCTGCATCCATCTATCGTCACATGACTACATCCCTGTTCAAAAACTGAACTTGACTTCAGGCTGATCACAAGCCTCTCTGGATTTTCACATATCTCGAGCCATTAAGTAGATACTTTGAGTTGGACTTACTTGGGTGCGGGAGGATTTGGGATTGATGTGACATCTGTAGATTGTTATGTTAACATGAGAATGCCAATGGTAAACATTCTTCAAAATGAGGTAAGTAAATGATGGGTGAAATATCCCTTTATGAAATGCCAAATTATTAGGGTAGCTACTGCAAGCCATGTAATACTCTGTACTATTATATCATTGTGAAGCTACATTATCATCAGTTTTAGAGCACATTGGTATGCTAATCATTTATTGTATATCTTAATGAGATGTACAATAATTATTGTATATATTAGTAAATAAAAATTATAATATAAATATATAAAATATATAAAATATGATGTTAAACATGAAAAAAAGAACAGTAAAATAAGAATAAACTAAACTATTTAATATAAAATATAATGATATAGGATGTCAAGCAGGGACTTAAATAAATATGTCCTATTACTGTTATTAATAATAAATTAATTATTTTTACTTCTATGATTTAAAAACAATATATTACTTTTACTGTAGTATTTTTTTACAGTATAAAAAAAATTATGCTTTTCATATTTTTGGGGGTAAAAAAAAAAAGTAGATGTCTAGTAGATGTGGTCATAGATTCTGTTGTGCGTTAATGCTATACAATTACTGTAAATAATGGGAGATTGTACTACTGTAGCTATAGGAATCGTTGTTTCTATGGCAGTGTTAATAATGCTAAAATAAATCTGTTAATGTATTTTTTTTTTTTTTTTTTTTGTCTTCATCTTATTTTTGCTGCAAAGTTTAATGATTATCTTTCATTAAGACATTAAGATTAGAATATCAGATATCAAACAGAAATGTGTATAGGTCTGATGGCAGCACTGAGAGAGCACGAGGTGCTGAACCTTTTTTCTTTTTTTTTTCAGGAATTCACAGCATGGTTAAGGGCAGCCCTTGAACAGTCTGATGGAGAGACACCTGTCCAAGTCACATGACATGGGCCAATGCGAGGGTCACTGGGACTCAACCTAATCAAACAACAGCCTCTGGGGCTCTCGAAGCAGAGACTGATTGATACTGGATGTCGAAACAGCTTTTAATCAACTGATTGCATTGTCTGCCGTCTAATGGACCACATATTTTAACATAATGGCCTATGTGTGTGTGTGTGTGTGTGTGTGTGTGTGTGTGTGTGTGTGTGTGTGTGTGTGTGTGTGTGAGAGAGAGAGAGAGAGAGAGAGAGAGAGAGAGAGAGAGAGAGACCAGTGCGGGTGGAAAAGGGTTGATGAGAGAGTTTGACAGAGAGCTGCAAGGAAAAGGAAAGAGATGAGGAGAATGAAAGTTTGAGATAGACAATGTGGAAGAACTGAATGAATAAATGGAACAATTTAGCCTAAAAATAAGTCTGTCATCATTTACTGAGCCTCATGTCATGTCAAACCCATTTTCTTTTTTCTGCAGGTCAAAAGATATTATGCAAGATGTTCCTGCTGCTCTTTTCCTTACAGTTAACAATTTACAAACACTTGAAGGACTAAGTGGCTTTTAACTGCACCCATCTCACAATAATAATATTCTCTGCTCTTCCATTCCTATGACAGCTTATGATTGCATAGAAGAGACTGACTAAAACAAAGCAAAGATTTCAAGTGGACAGATATCAACTGAGTCTTCTGCAAAAACCTTGTCAAATGTTTAAAAGTAAAATTTCAGCTAAATGATCATTTGGGCAAAACGACTACCCATACCCACAGCAAATACAAACAAAGGAGTTTTAGGTTAAAGCAAATGTCCTTCATCAAATTGTTCTTGAGTCTTCTGTTATATAATACTCTAGAGTTGTGATCGATAGCATCAGTATCAGCCATTGTCTGCATCCTGTTTGAAAGCTTTCCATGTCCTTACTTTAAGATAAAGGAAGACTTGTCAATTCAATAAAAGTTATGGGAATTATGGAAGGAAGCTGTCATCTGCCAGCAAGATAAAGAGAAAAAGATAAATATAACATTAGTGAGTGAAAGATAAGACAACACCAGAACTCAAACTATTTAGAAACAATTTAAGAGCAACAAGAAATATGAAATATGAACAGATTAGTGGAAATAAATATATGAAATATATATTATAGTTGTTTCTTTCAGAGAGTGCCATTTAGCAATGCACCTAAATTTTAGGCAAAACAGCAAAATTAGGGTTTTGGCCTAAATAGTTTTTGATAGCTGAAATCATATACTGAACAGTGATGTTTAATTGGCACTTCTCTGATTGTTCCCTGGGAATAGTCAGTAGTTGAGGAAAAGCATCCCTACTAGTGAAACCGCTAGGGGTTTTCAGCAGGCTCAAGCTCCAAACATCATAGACTAACTCAGAATGAGCTTTATTGCCAGGTATGTACACATACGAGGAATTTGTTTTCGTGACAGAAGCTCCGCAGTACAACAGAATGACAGCGACAGAACATAAAACACATAATAAAAGAATAAAAAATACAAATAAGTAGATAGTGAATAACAATATACAAATGACAATTGTAGGCAAGTATATTACAAAATGAAGTTATGTATGTACATATATATTGTGTGCAAAATTTAAGTGTATACTAAGTATGTGTGTTAGATAAATAAAGTGTGTGTGTATATAAATATAAAGTGTAGTGTGTCCGCCGTTATTATAAGCTGTTCATAAGATGGATTGCCTGAGGGAAGAAACTGGTCCTGTGTCTGGTCGTTCTAGTGCTCAGTGCTCTGTAGCGTCGACCAGATGGCAACAGTTCAAAGAGGGAGTGTGCTGGATGTGAGGGGTCCAGAGTGATTTTGACAGCCCTTTTTCTCACTCTGGATAAGTACAGTTCTTGAATAGATGGGAGGGTTGAACCGATGATTCGCTCAGCAGTCCGGACTACCCTCTGTAGTCTTCTGAGGTCAGATTTAGAAGCTGAGCTGAACCACACAGTTACTGAAGTGCAGAGGATGGATTCAATGATGGTGGAGTAGAACTGTTTCAGCAGCTCCTGTGGCAGGTTAAACTTCCTCAGCTGGCGGAGAAAGTACAACCTCTGCTGGGCCTTTTTCACAATGGAGTCAATGTGAATGTCCCACTTCAGGTCCTGAGAGATAGTGGTGCCCAGGAACCTGAATGACTCCACTGCAGTCACAGTGCTGTTCATGATGGTGAGTGGGGGGAGTACAGGGGGGTTTCTCCTGAAGTCCACGATCATCTCCACTGTTTTGAGGGTGTTAAGCTCCAGGTTGTTGAGACTGCACCAGACAGCCAGCTCTTTTACCTCCTGTCTGTAAGCAGACTCGTCACCGTCCTGAATGAGGCCGATGAGTGTGGTGTCATCTGCAAACTTCAGGAGCTTGACAGAGAGGTCCTTAGATGTGCACAGAGAGGTCCTTAGATGTGCCAAAGTCTTGAATTCTAGGAGTGGAGACTTCAGCATAACAATTCTCTAAAATGAGCGAAGACCTAGCCACTCTCTACGTCAAAGGCAGTTAGTGAGGCACACAATAGAAGAGCGTATACTTCATTATCGGGGAGCCGTTGGGGGTTCGGTGCCTTGCTCAAGCACCAGGCCGCGGCATTGCCAAGACTCGAACCCACACCTTAGGGTTAGGAGTCAAACTTTCTAACCACTAGGCCAAAACTTCACCTGTCTTACTGCTTAGGTGGAGCATAACGACTCTCTAAACTGAGAGGAAACCTGGCTACACTCAGCACCAGAGGCAGTTAGCGGGGATCAAAGAAAGAGACTACAACTCATATCACTGCCCATGACAGAGCTCTGATGAGCGACGGCCTCAGCATGATGACTCTCTAGAGCATGACGAGGCATGACAACACTCAGCGCTAAAGACAATTAACGAAGTTCACAAAAAAGGAGCCTACAAACCAATAGTGATGTCTAAGCGGAGCTATAAGGAGTGGAGGCTTTAGCGGGGTAGCTCTCTTAAACGATATGAAGCTTAAAAACACCCAACCTGGTTGAGGAGCTCTTAAGAGTGGAGGTCTCAACATAAAGACTCTCTAAAACTCTCACCAGCAAGCATTTAATTGAAAAGCTCCATGAATCGACTGTAGTACTGGCACTCCCTTTAAATGAAATACCAAAACCATCTTAATGCATGAAAATGTCATGGGGTTAATTGGGACATTATATATATATATATATATGTGTGTGTGTGTGTGTGTGTGTGTGTGTGTGTGTGTGTCTGTGTTTTATAAGTCTATAAAATAGAACATTAGACAGGGTATCAATTATTGATGTACTCATTTGGTCCAAGCTTTTCACTCCTCCCAATTCTAGCAAAGTAATTGGGTAACAGTTTGAAATGGATAGTGAGTAACTGTGTGTTTTTACAAACCTGGTACCATTTCCTTTATTATGTATGACTCTATTGTCAGCTCTTTTTAAATGAGGTCTTTACTGAATTCCATGTTTGTTTATTTGAAATTATCCACTTGCCTTAGTGCTGCCAGTCACCTGCACAATATTAGGCAGGGCTTCCTTTTAGTTTTTAATTTAGTCATTGCTATTGTCTGGAATTAACCAATCGATTTTTAATTACCTGAGATAGAATCACAGTTTCTCATTAAAAAGTGAGGGCTGCTTTAAAACAGCAGTGACAGAACAAAGATCTTTCAAAAGCAAAGTTTGATATTTTATCAGTTGGAATTAGCATTTTGGTTGCAGTATTGCTTTGCTATGGAAACCATTAATTTGATTTTAATAGACGCTTGCCAAACCTGTCACTTGGGGTTGGAGCTAAAAGTGATTCAGACTTTATTAGCCTGTGTTTTGAGGACATGTTGGCTTCGCTTGTTGTCGTCATAGGTAAGATGAACTGTCACATTTTAAGGGTGGCTTCTTTCTCGGACTGTGTTGAGGTGGCTTGATTGTGTGTTAACTTTTTGAGCATCCAGAGTGTTTCTTTGATAATGGCCTGAGACACTGGTTTGGAAAACAGATGTTGTTAATTGCAATCAAAGGCATTTCAAATTTCAAAGGCATTACTTAAGATTTTATGTAAGAGTGTCCAAATATCTTAGGCATGTTCCATTAGTATACATGTTGGTTTCATATTTTTTTTTTTTTATATAAAATTTTATACCATTTTCAACAAATTTTTTATTTAATAACCCAAAAAATATTTTTGCAAAGTTGGACAATATTACTTTGATAAGAGTTTTTTTTATAATATTTCTAATATCTATTAGAGATAATAATAAAAATGCATGTTTTTCATTTTAAGAGTTACATTAGTTTAACAGTGGAAAAGAGGGTCACCTAGATTCTTTGACCTTAGTCCAGGTTTAAGGCTTTGATTTCAGCCCTGATCAGGAAAGTAGTTTCACCTTGACAGTTAGATTTTAGGGCCCCCAAAAATGTCAAAATAAATTTCAATTCAGAAAAAAAAAAAAAAAAAAAAATAGGTTATCATAAATGTCAAATCCAGTGCTCATTACAAATTCCAAAATTGAAACCTCAAAAGACATCTGTTGTGTTTGTGATAATGTATGTTTGAATGAGAAATGCATGTCTTCACAGAGTGGATCAGCTTAATATTGTCAACAATTAACAACTTAAATTCTGCTCTGTATACTTTCGTGTTGGGTAGAAACTGTGTTGATGTATATATGACTATGTATTGGTCCACTAAATGCTTTTAAAATACTGCACCAGTAAAAAAAAAAATAAAAAAAAATAAAGGTTAAAGTCTAATTTGTTTGGTTTTCCAAATAAGGACACAACTAGAAATTAATGGTTAAAGGGTTAGTTCACCCAAATATTAAAATTATGTCATTAATGACCCTCATGTCGTTCCAAACCTATGAGACCTCCGTTCATCTTCGGAACACAGTCATTCAAAAGGCTGATTCATTCTGGAGCAAAAGTGAGCATATTTACAAATGGCTCACTGAATCATTAGCTCAGTCAATTTGTTCCAATACTGTGGATTCATTCAGTAAATAAACTGATGTGTTGAGACAGTTCTGCTTTCGTTGGCGAACCTGCACAAAAACAGACAATACTGACAATATTGTATCTAAAATGTAACACAATATCAGATTAATGTTTACTGAAAAATCACAAAAATCGTTTTATTCATTACATCATAATTCAGATTATTATTATTTTTTTCAGGAATAAATAAGCAACACAGTAGCAAACATAAAAAAAAAAAAAATATAATAATAATAATATATATATTTTTTTTAATGGGCTAAAACGTCTTAATTTGAATGTGTGTTATGTGACTGTTTTCAGTAAGTATACACATTGTTCAATGACCAGTGCGACAATAAAGGGATTATATGCGTAAATTTGCCCTCTGGCGCTTATAGGTAGGCTATACATGCCCAGTTTTTTTTTTTTTTTTTTTTTTTATTTATATTATTCACCAAGCATTCGAATAATATATCTTTTTAACTGTTAGTGTAGTTGCATCTGTTCAAAGGTGCATTTTTATTCATTAACTTGGGTTAAACTAATTTTACTTTGTTGGATCAGCAGCTATGCTAATGATGTCTGTATTTTGTTTCTATGTTTCGCCACGGGATTTACATCCCGTGGTAACTAGGATTTAAACAAGCTCCAGTCTGGATCCAGAACACCTGAGAAGAGATGATGCTGACCCTCAGAGGACCCCAGATGATGCTACCTTGAATCAACAAACAGAACTAACAATTATTGCTAAATGTGTCACTGAATCATATAATAACGTAATTAATAATATTGATAGTTCATCGTCTAGCTGACTACGTCTTATATTATTATTGTTATTATTTTTATTTTTTCTAAAATCCTGTCAAATGTGCAAAAACTACTAGCTACTACTAAATATTGTAGAAACATAATTTTCTGTAAAGTTGCTTTGTAACGATTTATTTTGTAAAAAGCGCTATACAAATAAACTTGAATTGAATTGAATTTTTATCTAAACTTGTTTTACAGGGCATTGTAAATAACACAATTTTATTAAAAGTCAATGACTGTGAGACTTGGATAGCCTATTTTGTTTTATTTAAAATATGTTATGTAGCCTATATTTTTTTTTTGTCTTCATTTCAAATTGTAATAATATTAATAAATACTGATAATTCCAGGTTGATATGGCCATGCGGGTTTGTATACTCACACACACACCCACACACACACACACACACACACATATATATATATATATATATATATATATATATACACACACAAATATATGCAGTACAGACCAAAAGTTTGGACACACCTTCTCATTCAAAGAGTTTTCTTTATTTTCATGACTATGAAAATTGTAGAGTCACACTGAAGGCATCAAGGGCTATTTGACCAAGAAAGAGAATTCATAGTAATGAAAATAAAGAAAACTCTTTGAATGAGAAGGTGTGTCCAAACTTTTGGTCTGTACTGTATGAGTCGCGATTCTGTCTTCTACGTTTCAAAATCAAAGTTCTTCATTAAATGTACTGTATTCATTCACTCATTCAGGTTTTTTATGCCTTAAATTTATGGCTTGCATCATATACGCATCTCAGCTCACTGTGTCTGGATCATGTATGTGCAAGTGCTATGGAAGTTCTGCTGTTTCTTCAAAGGAAAATAAGTTATTTCCATCAAAATGGTTAGAAGAAAATCAAACAACACACACTGAAGAACTCCACAAACATTAACAAAAGACATTTGGCCATATGTTGATCTCTAAAGTGCTTGCTCAATATCACCCATGGGATAAAGGGAAGAAAAAGAAAACAAGAACAATTTCATGTCATAAGCACAGACAGCCACTGCAAAAAGGAACACATTCAAATAGACACGGCAGTTCTTAATTTAACCCATAACTAATTTTACCCATACTTAACCCGACAACTGTGCAATTCACTTTAATATGCTTCATGCTACAGTGTCTGGTCTAGTCTGCAAATACAGCACTTCAGAAGTAATGCATTTTCTTTTGGATGGGTAGCTGCATCCTGTCTGGCAAAAAAAAAAAAAGTTTGCGAGATAAAAAGAAGATGAGGAAGCATGCTGGTTGGTCCTTTGGGAGATTATAACATAACATTTCCACAGAGTCTGTGAGCTTCCTGGGGCTTTTTTAGATATTTCATTACTCAGCGTAGGCACATGGTGCCTGCATTACACATAATGTTATTCTTGTTTTCAGGCATTTTATTCCAACCGAGAAAAGTAATATTCATTATTATGCACCTTTTGACAAAACACATTTGACATAACCCATAAACAAACAAACAAACAAAACTGTTTCATTTTTTTTTTTACTCCACTTGTAGCAAATTTCACAGTGAGCATCATGGGGGGAGGTGCAATCTAGTGGTTGACCAATATATTGCCAAGGCCGATATATATTGGCTGATAGTTGACATTTTTCAAATATCGCAATCGGCTGATAAGTTTCTCTGCTTGGCATTAATATAATAATAATAATAAAAAAATAAAAAAAAATAATAATAAAAAAATAAACTTTGAATGACTAATGAACATTTTATTTTACAAACCTTGCAAACTTAGTCGAATCCAGCAGTAAGATTTTGTGAAGTGTGCATTTTTATCCAGCATTATCATGTGTGATGGTCGGTCCATCTGCATTGAATGCTTTAAACTTTAAACTCGTGATTTCAAACTATGCTGCGCTTTATACATTCGCCCACTGTCATATTCATTTAATTTCACTGTGTGCTGTATGCAAAATGAAGGTTATCCCTGGCTTTATTTGAACAATATGATTCACAAAAGCACACAAACTTCCCAGAACACTGAGTGCCCTGTTGGTTACAGTGGTTACTTTCTTTTTAAATATATTTTTATTAAATATTTATTTATTTGTGAAAAATACCTTGTCATCTAAAGTATGTTTCTTTTATCACATTTATTTTTTAATCCATTGTCAAATGATTTCAAAATTCTTAAATAATAATAATAAATAAATAAATAAATAAATAAATAAATAAATAAATAAATAAATAAATAAATAAAATTGCATTTCAAGATATCTGAGATACTGGCACCGGCTGTCAAAAAACACATATCGGTCGACCATTAGTGCAAACCTCCAAGAATTTTTAAAATAAATTTCTTAAATACTAGTTGTTATGTCTCAGAATGTACAAACCCGATTCCAAAAACGTTAAGGCACTGTACAAATTGTAACAGTGAAAAATGAATGGGATAATTTACAAATCTCATACACTTATATTTTATTAACAATAGAATATAGATAACATATCAAAGTGAGACATTTTGAAATGTCATGCCAAATGTTGGCTCATTTTAGATTTCATGAGAGCTACACATTCCAAAAAAGTTGGGACAGGTAGCAATACGTGAAAGTGATGTGACATTGAGCCAAATATGATGACCCATACTCAGAATTCGTGCTCTGAATTTAACCCATCCAAAGTGCACACACACAGAGTAGTGAACACACACACACACACACACTGTGAACACACACCCAGAGCAGTGGGCAGCCATTTATGCTGCGGCACCCAGGGGTTAGTTGGTGGTTCGATGCCTTGCTCAAGGGCAACTAAGTCGTGTTTTTGCCAGCCCGAGATTCGAACCCACAACCCTAGGGGGTTTGAATCTCGGAGAGGCCAGAAACGTAAAATGTACATATAAGGAACATCTGGAGGACCAATTTGCAATTTATTAGGTCAGTTGGCAACATGATTGGGTATAAAAAGAGCATCTCAGAGTGGCAGTGTCTCTCAGAAGTCAAAATGGGCAGAGGATCACCAAATCCCCCAATGCTGCACCAAAAAATAGTGGAGCAATGTCAGAAACGAGTTTCTGAAAGGACTGTGGCAAAGTGGAAAACTTTTCTGTGGTCAGATTAATCGAATTTGAAGTTCTTTTTGGAAACCTGGGATGCCATGTCATCCGGACTAAAAAGGACAAGAAAAACCCAAGTTGTTATCAACACTCAGTTCAGAAGCCTGCATCTCTGATGGTATCGGGTTGCATGAGTACGTGTGGCATAGACAGCTTAAGGCGGGCGTACACGGTGCGATTTTTGCTGTCGTACGAGTTCGCATGCGTTTTTTTTTAATCGTGTGGAAATCGCGTATTCTCGTATGGTCGCGGCTCGTATCATTTGCGATAATTTACGAGCCGAGCAGAGTGGCTTACGAGCACTTCCCGACCTCCCGATCATTTTTAAACATGTCTAAAAAGCTTGTGAGCTATCGGTTTGCATTTGTGTCATTTGTGCGGTTGAATGAGCCGATTTGTTGATTTATCTGAAGTTGACCAATCACGAACTAGGAAAACCACAGAAGAAGAAAGACGAAGACGGCAGCTGAAGTCTGTCAGGAACAGCGAGCGCTGTATGATGCCTTTTTAGTTCTCTCTCTCTCTCTTTCTCTCCCTCTCTCGCTCACACACGCATATGTAGTTTACAGGGACTCTCCATAAACCTAACGGTATTCTATACTGTATATCCCCATACACTACCTCTATCCATCACAAAAAATGCATGTTTAAAATTTCTATTAAACACCGTAGGTCCTATAGTATTTTTAAAGCCATTTGGTTTACGAGAGCACAGTAATTGTCCTCACAAACCATGTTTACATTTTAATACCCATTTCAGATATTTCTAAACCATATAAAAGAACACACACATAGGGTAACCAAACGTCCCGGTTTCCTATTGCTGAAAAATAACATGTACGTGTAGGAAACAGTCACGGCTCGTATCAATATTTTATTTGCAGTTACGAGAGAGGGAGAGCAGTTATATTAGGCGCGTTCCACTTGAAGCAGCGCTGCACACACAGAATGATCACCTGTATGACATCAAAGTACCGCGAGAGCGATTCGAATGCATTGGATATGAGTGCTCTCTTATCGATCTCGCGGTACTTTAATGTTATACAGTCAGCGATCCTTCTGTGCGTGCAGCGGTGCTTCAAGTCGAACGCATCTATCAACTTTGTGCGATTGCTTCTGGAATTCGCAGGTTGTAAAATCGTGTCGTATATCATCTCGTCCGTACGATTTTCAGATAAACTCACTCGTGCCGTGTGTGTGGACATACGATCTTCCGACCATCCGAATTCGCACCGTGTACGCCCGCCTTTACACGTCACTCAATGCTGAAAGGTATATCCAAGTTCTAGAACAACAAATGCTCCCACCCAGAAGTCGTCTCTTTCAGGGAAGACCTTGCATTTTCCAACATGACAATGCCAGACCACATACTGCATCAATTACAACATCATGGCTGCGTAAAAGAAGGATCCGGGTACTGAAATGGCCAGCCTGCAGTCCAGATTTCTTTCACCCATAGAAAAATTTGACGCATCATAAAGAGGAAGATGCGATAAAGAAGACCTAAGACAGTTGAGCAACTAGAAGCCTGTATTAGATAAGAATGGGACAACATTCCTATACCTAAACTTAAGCAACTTGTCTCCTCAGTCCCCAGACGTTTGCAGACTGTTATAAAAAGAAGAGGTGATGCCACACAATGGTCAACATGGCTTTGTCACAACTTTTTTTTTGAGATGTGTTAATGCCATGAAATCTAAAATCAACTTATTTTACATTTAAAATGATAATTTTTCTCAGATTAAACATTTTATATGTCATCTATGTTGTATTCTGATCAAAATATTAACATTTGAAACTTCCACATCATTGCATTATGTTTTTATTCACAATTTGTACAGTGTCCCAACTTTTTTGTAATCGGGTTGTGTTTTTTTCTAATTTGAATGCTGTATCAGAGGCCTCGTTTACACAGCAGGTCTTAATGCCCAATTCTGATTTATTGCTTATATCCAATTTTTTTTTCACCTCCACATGTGCTTAAAATTAAAATTAAATTAAAAGACCTTCATAATTATTTATGATTTGTTGGAATTTGACAAAAATTGATAACCATTTGAAAAAATAAAATTGACAACCATTTGAAGTCGATAGAAGTCCTCCATCTGTCCTTATTATTAATTACTATATTAATAATCACCATACAGCTATTTTTATTTTATCTTTGCTATTGTAAATAAGAACAGGTACAAAAAAATATAAAAAAATAAAATAAAAACAATTTGTTCTAAAAAATAGAACATATAGTTCCTCTTCAGGAACTCGAGCTGCGTCGAGAACGATTGGGGGTACGCGTCCAGCGTGACGTCTCTGAATAATATGTATAATCAGTCCAAAGGAAGGGCGAGACGTCATAGGCGGGTGACGTCAGAGACCAGGAAGCATAAAAGCAGGAGAGGCACAGCCGGCCCCAGCCTTGTGTCTTCAGCAAGCGCTCCGTGTGTGTGTGTCAGCCGCTATTTGTTTGTGAGTCTTATTTAGTGTCGTTTGTCCACTGATAAACTCCATTGTCAAAGCTTCAATCAAGAGAAGTTTTGGGCGAGAGCAGGCAGCGCTCAGGCTGTGTGTTTTTCCCTGCAAAAAAAAAAAAAAAAAGGGTAGGGACACACGCAGCTCGTGTGTTGTCTGCTTGAGAGTGAAGCGCGCAGTGTCAGCTCTCGAGGGAGTTGACGGCTGCGATGCGAGCCTTTGCTTCACCCTCAGAAGGCTCTCTTTGAGGAGATAGCTTTCACTGGCGTTTCTCGTGGTGCCAGTCCCGTTTTCGCCGAGGCAAAACGGTGGTTGTGCTCGAGGGACTCGCTTTCGGATCTGCTTGAAGGAATGTAAGACGGCCAAGCCCCTATCTTCTTTCTTAGCCACCAGATCCGGCGCCCGCTCTCGGTGGTCGGAAGCCCGCGTTTGCGGTACTTTCTCCCCGATGAGAGGGCGCGACGGCGCTGCCTGTCTTTCTCTGAGGAGATTGATGTGGATAGGCGTCGACGAGCTCGCCAGTCACACAAGCACCAGTTACACAAGCATGTTATGCCTAATATTAACATAAGCAGCATTAAAGAAGAGTGGAGCTCGCGCAGTCAGCTCTCGGGGGGCTGACTGTGCCTTTTCTCACTGTTAAGCGCTCCGCTCTCGCCGGGCACGCTCTGAGGAGTGTGTCCGTGCATGCGATCTTGCGGTCGCAGTCTCGCTGTTGCTGAGGCACGGCGGCGACCGCGATAGCAGGAATCGCACATGATCTGGCGAACGGGTTGGAGACGGCTCGTCCTATCTCCACCCGTGTTCACTAGATCTAGAGCTCGTGCTCGAGGCCTGGAAACCAGCGCTGCGGTTCTTTCGCCCTCTGAGACAGCTCGCTGCAGCATCCATATTTCTCTGATGAGATTTATGTTATTTGTGTGACTGAGTAACATAAAATAATATATATATATATATATATATATATATATATATATATATATATATATATATATAAAAAGACATGAGCGCTGCCGAGGCAACGCGTGTATTACATGGTTTCATTTTTATGTGATTTTTTCTACACCAGATCGCGTTGACTAGTCTGGTTGCTGACTACATTTAATTCTAAGGAATAAAATGTCATATTTATCTGACTATGTGAAGTTAGATGTACAGGGGCTCTAGGGATGTGATTTCTTTTGTGAGAACACGTGTGTACTGCTCTTCCTCTGAGGAGGTTGAGGCGGTCAGGGGCTGCTGGGCGGAGCAGTCCCAAAGTGTTCCAGCCCCACGTGCCGGGGGTGTCACTTTTGTACTCCGCAGACGCTAGAGTCAAAGTGGCTTCTAGTAGAAAGCAGTTCTACGGACTGTTGTTTTCGCTGGATAGCCTTCATCATAACGTCCTGACGCCTAGGACGTTTTGAGGGCCAGCTCCCTCTGGGGAAGAGTGGTGTACACCGCATTACACGGTGCCCGTCTCTCCTCAGTGCCCTCAGGAGATCATTCTGCCAACCCTGCCGTTGTTCCAGGGCGCAGCGATCTCCGGCGAGCGCTTCTCTCAGTTACCGCCCGGAAACGTAGCGGTGCTGAGAGGCTCGCTACCTCTACGGAGGTCTCTAGAGCAGCTAGTACGGTCATTCCCTGCCGGTCCATGGCTTCAAGGCACCGAGCTAGTGGCTCTAGGCGCACCAGAGGCCAGTCTCGCGAGACTGGTTCCCTTAGGAGGTCACATGGCGGTGTGGGAGCCAATGCCAAGTGTACTTCAAGGGGTCCTGCCCCGAGCAGGCTCTGGTCTAGTCTTCCTGACAGACGATATGAGTCTGAGGACCGTCGTTTTTAGGAGACTTCAGCTATGATAGTCCTGATGCTGTAGCTCAGGACCTCGGAGGGCAGGCCCCTCTGGGCAAGAGCGGTGTACACCGCATTACACGGTGCCCGTCTCTCCTCAGTGCCCTCAGGAGATTGATCTGCCAACCCTGCCGGTGTTCCAGGGCGCAGCGGTCTCCAGCGAGCGCTTCTCTCAGTTACCGCCCGGAAACGTAGCGGTGCTAAGAGGCTCGCGACCTCCTGGGAGGTTTCCAGAGCAGCTAGTTCGGCCGTCTCCTGCCGGTGCGCCGATTCAGGGCACCGAGCTAATTGCTCTGATGCAACCAGAGATCAGTCTTGAGAGGCTGATTCCCTTAGTAGACTATATTGCAGTGTGAAAACTACTGCCAAATGTGTTTCAGTGGGTCCTGCACACTGTAGTGAGAGGCCACAGAATCCAATTCTGGTGGGCCCCAAGCAGGGTCTGGTAATGGAACAGAAGTAGACTCTCTGAGGATGGAGACCATCGAGGTGGTCCCTCCTTCGGTTGCAGAGTCCGGGTCCTACAGCCGGTACTTCACTGTTCCCGAGGAAGGATGAGGTTTTGTGTCCTTTTCTAGATCTGTGCTTTGAACCTCTCAGTCAGGGGACTGAAGTTTAGCATGCCTGCACAGGCCAAGTCCGAGGACTCTATCAAAAGATGCACTTATCTCCATCCTTCTTCATCGGAAGTTCCTGAGGTTTGCTTTTGGGGGCAAAGCCTACCAATAAGGATCTTTCACTGGCCTTGCACTCTCACCCCACACTTTCACGACTCAACCACATTGACGATTGGTTGATATCAGCTCAATTTGAGCAGATGACGGTTCGGCACCGAGGTGTCGTTCTCGCTCACACGAAAGAGCTGGGGTTAAGACTTAACGCCAAGGAAAGTGTGCTTTCTCCAGTTCAGAGAACCACTTATCTGGGCATGGTGTGGGATTCGACCACGATGCAGGCACGTATGTCACCTGCTCGGATCGAGTCGATCCTCACTGCAGTTGTGAGAGTGTGAGAAGGCCGGTCACTCACTGTCGAGCAGTCACAGAGATTGCTGGGTCTGATGGCAGCTGCGTCCAACCTGAATACTATTGGCCTGCTGTACATGAGACCCCTACAGTGGTGGCTCAAGACCAAGGGGTTCTCCCTGAGGGGAAACCAACTTCGCATGCTAAAGGTCACGCGGCGCTGCCTACGTGCCTTGGAAATGTGGAGGAATCCTTGGTTCTTGTCCCAGGGCCTGGTGCTGGGAGCTCCTTGTCGCCGCGTGATGCTAGCGACGGATGCGTCCCTCACCCGCTGGGGTGTGGTCATGAGTGGCCACCCTGCCCGTGGTCTGTGGAGTGGTCGCCATCTGACATGGCACATCAACTGCCTGGAGATGCTGGCCGTGCTTCGTGCACTTCGTTAATTTCTCCCAGACCTAAGAGGTCACCATGTGTTGGTGCGCACCGACAACACAGCGGTGGTCTCTTACATCAACCACCAAGGAGGTCTGCACTCACCCCGTTTATACAACTAGCGTACCAGATCCTTGTGTGGGCCCAGGACGAATTCCTCTTGCTCAGAGCAGTTCACATTCCTGGGCATCTTAATATGGGAGCAGACATCCTGTTGAGCAGGGGCCGAGGCCCGGGGAATGGCGGCTTCACACTGAGGTGATGAAGCAGAGTTGGAAATGTTGGCCAGACTCGGGTGGATCTGTTTGCGACTCGAGAGACATCGCACTGTCCCCTCTGGCTTCCTCTGACTCATCCAGCTCCACTGGGGCTGGACGCCATGGTACACGAAGGCTTCATCTGTACATTTTCCCCCGATTGCTCTGCTCTCGGGAGTTCTGGAGAGAGTGTGCCGGGACGGAGTCCGGCTGCTGTTAGTAGCCCGTTCTGGATGGGCCGGGTATGGTTCCTGGGCCTGATTTCTCTTTTTGATGGCACTCCATGGGAGGTTCCCGTCAGGAGAGATCTCCTCTCGCAGGCGGAGGGTGCGCCCCCGCATGGAGCTTAGAGGCTGTAGGTGTTGTCTCGAGGAGGCACAACTCTTAGCTTCCGGTCTCTCAACCGAGGTTGTAAGACCGTTCTCCAATCCAGAGCTCCCTCAATGAGGAAACTGTATGCCTTGAAGTGGAAGCTTTTCACTTCTTGGTGCGGAGACCGCCAGCTCGACCCAGTTAACTGCCCGGATGGTACAGTGCTGGAGTTCCTGCAGGCTCTCCGCAGGGTTGACCCACTCCACCTTGAAGGTCTACGTGGCGGCCATGGTGGCCTACCACGCCCCTCTCGGTGGTCAGTCAGTGAGCAGAAACCCTCTGGTTACATGTTTCCTCCATGGTGTGCTGAGGCTGAGGCCTCCGGCCAGAAGAAGCTTATGCTAAGCGGTGATCAGGATGCTGTCCTAAGCCTCGAGTCCTCTGATCTCCCCTCTCCTGGGGGTCAAGGCTCACTCCACTAGAAGTGTGGCGGCCTCCAAGGCCTTCCTAGCAGGTGTCTCTATGCGTGACATCTGCGAGGCTGCGGGGTGGTCCACGCCCTTGACCTTCGTAAGATTTTACGGTCTAGATTTACGAGCCGCTCCAGGCCCCTCTGTTCTCTCATCCTAGCTGTGCAGTTTCCCACACTGACAGAGATTTGTAAGTCTGGCGGCGTGGGCATTCTCGTTCCCCAATCGTTCTCGACGCAGCTCGAGTTCCTGAAGAGGAACGTCTAAGGTTACGTATGTAACCCTGGTTCCTCGAAGGAACGAGACGCTGCATCGCAGTGCCACACTTCCGGCATCTCTGGCTGGCGCTTGCTTCATCCTTTGATGAAGACCCGAGCAGGCTCTGGTCTAGTCTTCCTGACAGACGATATGAGTCTGAGGACCGTCGTTTTTAGGAGACTTCAGCTATGATAGTCCTGATGCTGTAGCTCAGGACCTCGGAGGGCAGGCCCCTCTGGGCAAGAGCGGTGTACACCGCATTACACGGTGCCCGTCTCTCCTCAGTGCCCTCAGGAGATTGATCTGCCAACCCTGCCGGTGTTCCAGGGCGCAGCGGTCTCCAGCGAGCGCTTCTCTCAGTTACCGCCCGGAAACGTAGCGGTGCTAAGAGGCTCGCGACCTCCTGGGAGGTTTCCAGAGCAGCTAGTTCGGCCGTCTCCTGCCGGTGCGCCGATTCAGGGCACCGAGCTAATTGCTCTGATGCAACCAGAGATCAGTCTTGAGAGGCTGATTCCCTTAGTAGACTATATTGCAGTGTGAAAACTACTGCCAAATGTGTTTCAGTGGGTCCTGCACACTGTAGTGAGAGGCCACAGAATCCAATTCTGGTGGGCCCCAAGCAGGGTCTGGTAATGGAACAGAAGTAGACTCTCTGAGGATGGAGACCATCGAGGTGGTCCCTCCTTCGGTTGCAGAGTCCGGGTCCTACAGCCGGTACTTCACTGTTCCCGAGGAAGGATGAGGTTTTGTGTCCTTTTCTAGATCTGTGCTTTGAACCTCTCAGTCAGGGGACTGAAGTTTAGCATGCCTGCACAGGCCAAGTCCGAGGACTCTATCAAAAGATGCACTTATCTCCATCCTTCTTCATCGGAAGTTCCTGAGGTTTGCTTTTGGGGGCAAAGCCTACCAATAAGGATCTTTCACTGGCCTTGCACTCTCACCCCACACTTTCACGACTCAACCACATTGACGATTGGTTGATATCAGCTCAATTTGAGCAGATGACGGTTCGGCACCGAGGTGTCGTTCTCGCTCACACGAAAGAGCTGGGGTTAAGACTTAACGCCAAGGAAAGTGTGCTTTCTCCAGTTCAGAGAACCACTTATCTGGGCATGGTGTGGGATTCGACCACGATGCAGGCACGTATGTCACCTGCTCGGATCGAGTCGATCCTCACTGCAGTTGTGAGAGTGTGAGAAGGCCGGTCACTCACTGTCGAGCAGTCACAGAGATTGCTGGGTCTGATGGCAGCTGCGTCCAACCTGAATACTATTGGCCTGCTGTACATGAGACCCCTACAGTGGTGGCTCAAGACCAAGGGGTTCTCCCTGAGGGGAAACCAACTTCGCATGCTAAAGGTCACGCGGCGCTGCCTACGTGCCTTGGAAATGTGGAGGAATCCTTGGTTCTTGTCCCAGGGCCTGGTGCTGGGAGCTCCTTGTCGCCGCGTGATGCTAGCGACGGATGCGTCCCTCACCCGCTGGGGTGTGGTCATGAGTGGCCACCCTGCCCGTGGTCTGTGGAGTGGTCGCCATCTGACATGGCACATCAACTGCCTGGAGATGCTGGCCGTGCTTCGTGCACTTCGTTAATTTCTCCCAGACCTAAGAGGTCACCATGTGTTGGTGCGCACCGACAACACAGCGGTGGTCTCTTACATCAACCACCAAGGAGGTCTGCACTCACCCCGTTTATACAACTAGCGTACCAGATCCTTGTGTGGGCCCAGGACGAATTCCTCTTGCTCAGAGCAGTTCACATTCCTGGGCATCTTAATATGGGAGCAGACATCCTGTTGAGCAGGGGCCGAGGCCCGGGGAATGGCGGCTTCACACTGAGGTGATGAAGCAGAGTTGGAAATGTTGGCCAGACTCGGGTGGATCTGTTTGCGACTCGAGAGACATCGCACTGTCCCCTCTGGCTTCCTCTGACTCATCCAGCTCCACTGGGGCTGGACGCCATGGTACACGAAGGCTTCATCTGTACATTTTCCCCCGATTGCTCTGCTCTCGGGAGTTCTGGAGAGAGTGTGCCGGGACGGAGTCCGGCTGCTGTTAGTAGCCCGTTCTGGATGGGCCGGGTATGGTTCCTGGGCCTGATTTCTCTTTTTGATGGCACTCCATGGGAGGTTCCCGTCAGGAGAGATCTCCTCTCGCAGGCGGAGGGTGCGCCCCCGCATGGAGCTTAGAGGCTGTAGGTGTTGTCTCGAGGAGGCACAACTCTTAGCTTCCGGTCTCTCAACCGAGGTTGTAAGACCGTTCTCCAATCCAGAGCTCCCTCAATGAGGAAACTGTATGCCTTGAAGTGGAAGCTTTTCACTTCTTGGTGCGGAGACCGCCAGCTCGACCCAGTTAACTGCCCGGATGGTACAGTGCTGGAGTTCCTGCAGGCTCTCCGCAGGGTTGACCCACTCCACCTTGAAGGTCTACGTGGCGGCCATGGTGGCCTACCACGCCCCTCTCGGTGGTCAGTCAGTGAGCAGAAACCCTCTGGTTACATGTTTCCTCCATGGTGTGCTGAGGCTGAGGCCTCCGGCCAGAAGAAGCTTATGCTAAGCGGTGATCAGGATGCTGTCCTAAGCCTCGAGTCCTCTGATCTCCCCTCTCCTGGGGGTCAAGGCTCACTCCACTAGAAGTGTGGCGGCCTCCAAGGCCTTCCTAGCAGGTGTCTCTATGCGTGACATCTGCGAGGCTGCGGGGTGGTCCACGCCCTTGACCTTCGTAAGATTTTACGGTCTAGATTTACGAGCCGCTCCAGGCCCCTCTGTTCTCTCATCCTAGCTGTGCAGTTTCCCACACTGACAGAGATTTGTAAGTCTGGCGGCGTGGGCATTCTCGTTCCCCAATCGTTCTCGACGCAGCTCGAGTTCCTGAAGAGGAACGTCTAAGGTTACGTATGTAACCCTGGTTCCTCGAAGGAACGAGACGCTGCATCGCAGTGCCACACTTCCGGCATCTCTGGCTGGCGCTTGCTTCATCCTTTGAGGCTGGGGCCGGCTGTGCCTCTCCTGCTTTTATGCTTCCTGGTCTCTGACGTCACCCGCCTATGACGTCTCGCCCTTCCTTTGGACTGATTATACATATTATTCAGAGACGTCACGCTGGACGCGTTCCCCCAATCGTTCTCGACGCAGCGTCTCGTTCCTTCGAGGAACCAGGGTTACATACGTAACCTTAGACGTTTTTTTTTTATTTGCATGTTTTTTGCAAAAGGGTTTTTTGCAAGCCTAGAAAGAAACAAATACATTACTGTTATAATTTTAAATCTAAACTACAACATTCATATATTAAAAACAAAAATCTAATGTAAAAATAGCTTAAGTGTGTTCATTACTACAAAACTACAAAAGCAGTTCAATAAAATGCAGTGACTCCCTCTTTTCTTGTGTTGTTAGATTAACATTATGATCAATGATTCAGAGTGAGGTCCTATACTTAAATGCACAGATCTAATATAAATGTTACAGATCAGATGTTTTCCCAAAACAGTTTCCCAAGCATTCACTTAAGACAGAACATATCATGTTAGAGTGAATACTGAAATAAGGTAATTCTGGATATGTGTGTTGTTCTGAAGGAACTGAGCCAGTAGAGGGTGATACTGACTGTTATATATGTCACTCCGCTTCCTTTAAATATGTCACCCCACTTCCTCTTTGAGCACATGGGCAAGATGGAAGCCATTTGAATGGTAGTTGAGGCCTAAGAGCAGTGATGGCCTTTACTGCATTTTTGATACGTGGACTGTGTGCGTGCATCAAGTGTAAGTTGATAGTCTATATATATATAGAATCAAAAAAAACAAAACACGGGACGTGATGTTAAACTGTCCATTGTGCCAATGGATGGTATGCACATGAGGTTTGCCTTGATGTTAAGAGTGGCGTGGGAGCTGTACCTCAGATATGGGAAAGATGTAAATTTGGGACACATCATCAGTAGTATGCCTTTGAATCATGGGGTGTTTCGGCCTTTCAATACTAAACACCCTCATCAAAGGTGGCCAGCAACAGGGTGATCGAACCTGAGCTTGTGTCCCATGCCCAATCATGAAATTTGCCTAGTTGTTTAAATGGCTCAGCCCACGGGACTATGCAAGGCAGGAGGCGTCCTCTTCCCTGAGTCAAGCCTAGAGCTGACCGCATACCTTGTTCACCCTCTTCATGGAGGGTTGTGACCTGGGTTCTCAAGTGGGTTATAGAGTGGGGGGGATTAGTGAGTGGGTCATGTTGATGCTCTTTGAGCCCAACAAGGGTCCTTCCTTTTAATCAATATCCACTGGCTGCTTCTTTCGGCCGCTTCAGAGACTGATTTAATTGTCTGTCGCAGAGCCTGTCCATGGATGCCAAGGTCTTTCAGCAGTCTGATGGTAAAGTGAAAAAAAAAGTGAAAAGTGAAAAGTGAAGTGACATTCAGCCAAGTATGGTGACCCATACTCAGAATTTGTGCTCTGCATTTAACCCATCCGAAATGCACACACACAGAGCAGTGAACACACACACACACTGTGAGCACACACCCGGAGCAGTGGGCAGCCATTTATGCTGCGGCTCGGTTCGATCCCTTGCTCAAGGGCACCTAAGTCGTGGTATTGAAGGTGGAGAGAGAGCTATTCATGCACTCCCCCCACCCACAATTCCGTCCGGCCCAAGACTAGAACCCACAACCCTTCAATTGGGAGTCCAACCCTCTAACCATTAGGCCACGACTTCCCCTAGAAGAAGCCACAAAACCTCTGCATCCCACTTCAACCGGATAGACTTTCGCTTTCCACCCTCGTTGTTTAGCGTCTGCTGCCAGTTCTATATTGTGCAGTTTCTTGCGCTCATAGGCCTCATCCGTTGAATTCTCCCATGGGACTGTAAGCTCTATGATATAAACAGTCTTCAATGAAGGGGACCAGAGAACCAAGTCTGGTCTGAGGGTGGTGACTGCAATCTCAGGTGGAAAGATTAGTTGCTGGCCAATATCAACTAGCATCTTCCAGTCCCGGGCCATGGCTAGCTGTCCAGCTTCTGTTTTGGTAGGGGGATGTTTGGGCTTTTTCTGCCCCTCTCGGATGAAGGTTGGGGCCGTGATGGAATCGATCGCTCTCAGGGGCAGGGAGTTAGTGGTATTCCTCTGGCTCTCAAGAGCTGCTGCCAGACTCTTGAGGACCTGGTTGTGTCTCCAGGTGTAACGACCTTGTGTGAGGCAGGTCTTACAACCGGCCAAGATGTGCTTAAGAGTCGCTGGAGTTGGGCAGAGGGCACAAGTAGGGTCCTCGCCATACCACTGGTTGAGGTTTTTTGGAGATGGGAGCACATCATAGGTGGCTCTGATGATGAAGCTGATGTTGCTTGCCTCCATTTCCCAGAGCTCCCTCCAGCTAAGCTTTCTCCTCTCCAGACCTTCCCACCTCATCCATTGTCCCTGTCTGACAAGAGAGACAGCCTTTGCGCTTCTTTCCGTCTCCTCCTGACGACGAACCTCCTCGACCACCATTTTCCTCCTTTCTGATGTTGAGGCCTTACGCCAAGTTGGCTTACTTGCCATAAGGCCAAAGCCTCCTCTTCCCAACTGGACATGCCCTACAATGTCACTGTGCTTCAGGGCTGAGGTAGCTTGCTGCACCGCGTCAGATGGTGTCCATTTCCGTCCGGTTACCAGGAGTGGAACGGCATTGCTGATGGTCTGGTCTCTGGAGTCCTTCAAAGTCATCTGGAGTCTCACTTTAGAACACTTGTACTCTTCGGTGAGGCTTGTGATAGGCAGATCAAGGACCCCTTTGCCATAGAGGCTGATGTTAGTCAGACAGCGTGGGACGCCGAGCCATTTCTTGATGTATGAAGTCATGGTTCGCTCCATCTTCTCCACCGTTGTTATTGGGAGCTCATAAACAGTGAGTGTCCACATTACCCGAGGGAGAAGTCCAAATTGCAGACACCAGAGCTTGAGCTTCCCTGGCAGTAGGGTACTGTTGATGTCTTCCAGACTATTGGTAATGTCCTGCCTTACTTGCTGCACTTGGTCTTTGTCTCCGAGGCTTGCGTTGTACCATCTACCCAAGCTTTTGACAGGTTGCTCAGAAACTGTTGGTATTGGGTCATCACCAATACAGAACTTCACATTTTTAAGCTGTCCCTTAACTATTGAGATGCTTCGTGACTTGTTCGGTTTGATTTTCATCCGGGCCCACTTGATGTTCTCCTGCAGTTTACCAAGTAGCCGCCTGGTAGATGCTGCAGTAGTGGTCAGAGTGGTCATGTCATCCATGTATGCTCGGATAGGTGGAAGGCGGATCCCGTTCTTAGTTCGCTCACCCCCCACCACCCATCTTGAAGCCCTGATGATGACCTCCATGGCCATTGTGAAGGCCAGGGGTGAGATTGTACAGCCTGCCATGATGCCTACTTCTACGCGCTGCCATGATGTTGTAAAGTCGGCTGTTGTAAAGCACAGTTGCAGGTCTTCGAAGTAGGCTTTTACTAAACTAGTGACAGATGATGGAACGTGGAAGAAGTTGAAGGATTCCCAGAGGAGGTTATGGGGAACTGATCCAAAGGCATTAGCCAGGTCAAGGAAGATGACATGGATGTCTCTTTTGTCTTTCTTCGCCGCTTGGATCTGATGCCAGATCATGCTGGTATGCTCCAAGCAACCAGAGAACCCAGGAATGCCGGCCTTCTGTACGGATGTATCAGTGTACTTGTTCTTCTCCAGGTAGGTGGACAACCTCCATGCTATCACGCTGAAAAAGATTTTTCCCTCAACGTTGAGAAGGCAGATTGGCCGGAATTGACCAATGTCTGTCGCATCCTTCTCCTTGGGAATTAGCACCCCTCCAGCCCTTCGCCACCCCTTAGGTATTATTCCCTTCTGCCACACTATCCTCATGAGCCTCCAAAGATAGCGTAGCACATCTGGTGCGTTCTTGTAGAGCTTATACGGTACTCCATTCGGCCCAGGGGCTGATGCTGATCTTGCGCGCCGTACTGTACTCTCTACCTCCTTCCATTTTGGAGGGCCAGTCTCCAGATTGAATTCGGGAGGTTGAATAGGTGGGATGTCATGTGGGATAACTATTTGTTCGTGCCTTTTTGGGTCATGGTTGCCCTTTTCCAGATGTTCTTCCAGTTCCTCCTTTGGAATTTTCAGGATTCTGCTTTTTTCCTTAGCGAAGAGATCTTTAACGAACTTGAAGGGGTTTTTGTAGAACCGTGTTCTTGTGTGTTCCTTCTTCTTGCGAAGTTTCCTCAGGTTCTCTGCTCTTCGCAAGGTTGCCAACCGACACTTGATGTCCCCCTGGAGTAGCATGAGACCCTCTCTCTCTGCATCAGAGGCCTTCTTCCACTGCTTTCTCAGCTGCCTTCTCTCTCTGACCATAATTTCGATCTCTTGCTGCCTCCAGGATTTGGCTGGTGCTGATATTGCTTTGTTGCTTCTCCTAGCGTTTACTCCAAAGCGCTCTTCTCCATAGTGGTAGATGATGTCAACCATCCTTTCCAGCTTTTTCTCTGCTGTGCCCACTTGTTGCTCCAGGATTTTTGTCAGGTCGTTATTGATTTTTTCCCACTCTCTCTTTTCAACAGCTTTGGGCCACTTCACACTCGGTCTGTGCCCTTTGATCTTTTCCTCCTTGGGAGGTCTCTGTGGTTGAGTGGGTTCCTCCACCGGCATTTCTGTGCTTGTATTATCCTCCTCAGGGACACTGGTACTGATGCTCTGCGAACTTTGGTTTTTATCCCGTCGCTGTGCTTCAATCGACTGATTTGACTGGTTGCTTCGTAGGAAGTACTGGTCAATGCGAGGCCCTTGTCCCTGCTCTCTCAAGCACCCTCTCTTTCCTTGGTGGGTCCTCAATCCCCTGAATGATGTTATTTTCGCCCAGCCACAGGTGCACACTTGAAGAGAATGTCCAGCTGCTGCTGTGGTTGCTTTTTTATCTTAACCATGAATGATATTGTTTGTTGTATGTATATTAATGTTGATCTAGTACATTGTTTGCAATTGGTCACTTGAAAATTTAGATCTGTTGTTTAACTCTTTTAAACCTGGTGAACCCTGCTTGTTATATGCATCAATGTTCATGTTTGTCATACTTGTAACTGATGGCAGTAACTGATGGCAGTGTTGTTATTCTTTATAGTAACCACACACCTTGATCCACATGTTGAGCCATCAAATAAAATCAACTAAAGGAATTTTGTGCATTCTCATCAATGCCCCACAGTGATTATTATTTTACCAGTTCTTAACAAACTTCAAAACAGTGTATTTACTGAGAACACGTGCTGTCAGAAGCACCATTATATGCATGCTCCTCAGATGACAGATCAGCCCAAGAAGCGAGCGGAGAAAGGGTAATCATGTCAGAAAATGAACAAATAAAGATAATTTCAGATGTCTAATTATTATCTGGAGCATTGTGTAGTTTTTTTTTTGTTTTTTTTTTTTGCCTGTAGCTCGAAATAATCAGTGCAAATTTACACTCATTTTGCCATCACAGGTCACATATGATGTCATTAAACTGTGAAGAAGTACCATATTGTCACAGTTTTAATGACATACAGAATGCAATGCCTCAGAAAATCCAATATGCCTGTTTACATGACAGTCGCATTAGCATATAGCCTATCTGATTTATATCCGATGAATATGAATAAGGCCTGAAACAGGTCTCGCAATATCCAAATGCAATGCGTTTTTCCATGTTTACACTGATCTGATCGGTGTCACATTTGAGCAAAAAAAAATTGGAATTGGGTCACATTTAACTGGCAGTGTAAACGAGGCCAGAGTGCTACCTTTGTACTTGTGACTGGATTGCTTAGCGATTTGTATAATGGCTATTGCTTATTACATTGTGTCTGTGCAGGTTACATTGTTAGGTAACACTTTGATTTTGATATCCACTTTAGGGATTCTACTACCTATAAGTAACTTTGCAGCTAGATGTCAACTAGCAGTCATTAGAGTATTAATAGACTGTCTGCTTAATCTCTGCTAAAACTTTATTTTGATGGTCACTCAACAAATGTTCTACTGAATATAAGTATCTTTGCAAGTACCGCAACTTTTTATATTAACCCTAGCCTAGCAGTCTCCAATGAGAGTTAGTTGCACAGACAATAGTTGCAAAGTTACTTTTAGATAGTAGAATGTCTACAGTGGACTGTCAAAATAAAGTGTAACCCATTGTAACACCTTTAGATGATAAAAAAGAGACTCCCTTTATGAGTGGGCTTTTACAATTAACAACGTTGCAGACAAGGACATTATTTTTTTCATTTTCAACAACACCTTCTAAGTCACAATCAACAAATTCCTTGACGATCATTGTCATGGGAAATTCATGTTACCACTTAAGGGATAACTACAACAAAGATATTGCTTTTCTCAGTGGACATTTAAACAAATGTTTTATTATGAATATGAGACTGAGCTGAAGAATGAATGCTGCATCAGATGCAGGTAATCACACTCAGTTGATTTATTTATCTCATACGCTACTGTACACAATACAGTAAGTTTTAAACATCAATAAAGCAAAGTGCCCCATCATTTCTAGCTTTGAGTGATATATTTGAATTAGTAAAAGAGGCTTGGGTAAATTTATTAAACTGTCAGTTTAAAATCTATATCTGTAGGGAAAGGAAGTCATGATGGAATTTTTATTATGACAGCCCATTGTTGTTTCTTATTTACTGTACACACTTGAGCTATTGAAATGTTGTATAAATGCTATATTATACTCATAGATGTGAGACATATCAGCATGGCTATGTTTTTTTTGGCCTCATGCCTACAGCCAAATCAGAGCCTTGTTGATATAGAGTCATATCACACTCCAACTCATGTGATGACCCTTATACAAAGACGCAAAACGTAAATGCTAATTTGCAGTCGGTTATAGTCTGTGCGGTGTGTTCTAGTGCAGCTTTTTGGTCCAGATGCACCCAACTTAATGTACATCACCATCCACTTTCATCATTGTTAGTTCTTTGATGTCAGCTTGGTGTCTCAATTACCAAATTAATATCATGAATGATAGGAAGGAATAGTGAAGTAAAGATCCACAAAATACAAGTGATTAAGGTGGTTACAACACCCAACGTATATATGTATTATACTATAGTTGTATAATAGTATCTTTATTATTATTATTATTATTATTATTATTATTATTATTATTATTATTTTATATTTTGTAAAAATGTAAAACCCTAGCAAATAAACAAAGAGGTAAAAAGAGTGCCAGATTGGGTTAATTTGTCACACTGGGAAATGAAGTCAAGAGCATTAAATAGTGGGATACACTATTGTCCCAATGTGCTTCATACTGCACATTTTGACAAACTTAGTAGAAGCGTAGTATGATTTTCCAAACACAGCCATAGAAAGGCAGATCAGAATGAAATGCATTTTACTTTGTGCTGCAAATGGTGTTCAGACTTTGAAAGAGTACACTCAATAAATGTAATGACATGTAGGGATGAACAGATATGTAAATAGTGTATTAAGTTTATGTGCATCATTCAAATGAAATGACTGTAAATTTGTAATTCCATGAATTTTAAGATGGATGTATTTCCATTTAAATAATTTGCATTGTAAATTAACATTTTAAAGTAGCATGCTCCGTGATAGAGAGACAGTTTTCCAGATGGAAAAACATGTAAATTAGGTGTGCCTCAGGCATTGATTATGAGATAATATATGCATTGAAACAACTAGTCTTATCTATTGAAAGAGGGTGTTGTAAATGTTGTGAGCTGTGGCAATTTTCGCTTGACAAGCTAAGAAACAAACTTAGCTCCTGCTGAGATAAACTATAAAGAGTACAATCTGTACAGGGACATCTTTGATGAAAA